>NW_027153514.1:638-17353 GCF_002600585.1 Cystoisospora suis
CCGGCTTCAGCCAACCAGCGCGCGATATTCCTTCGCACGCCACGGCGGCGGGGATAGCGCGCGAAGCTACGAAGAAACGGAAAGTAACAAGGATCAGGAGGGTACGGTCGAAGAGAAAGCAAAGGAGTAAACCGTGGAAGTTCCCGCATAGCGCGAGCATAAGCTCGGCCGGGCGAACAAGCGGTGCAAGCAGCAGAAGAGTAAGGCAAGGTGAGGGCTCGGTGGAGGAAAAAGAAGTAAGTGTATCAGGGCCTAGGCTTACGGGAAATCGGACGGTCTTGACGAGGAGGGTCGTGTTCTGCAGGGGCTATCTCAACCCTGCAGCAAGCAAAGCAGCTACTCAGAGGTGGGAACAGATGGGCCAAGGCAGAGGTACAGGCAAAGATGCAAAGCCAAGGACCAAAGTAACGTGCTCTTACATGCGAATGAACTGGGCTGCATGTAGTAGGATCCCCGAAGGATCCTTCGGCTTGCGATACCGGAAGTGCCTACCCCGCGCGAAGGTCAAGCCCAGAACGGTGCGCTCAGGAGAGGGCGTGTCTGCACGCATCCAGATCTGGCGGCGCCGTGGCTGTAAAGGAAAAGCAAAGAGCCGACTAAGGCGCCAGCTAAGCGTACGGCTAAGGCGGAAGCTAGCGAAGACTCGACAAGACATGCTATGGCGAAAGGCTAAGTGGACGGAGAAAAATAAAGCTAACTGCGCACAGACAAAAGTGGTTAAGAGTGAGCTGAGGGTGCCGGTGAAGAGCAGTCGGAGGTTTGAGGCGACACGGCTCGAGGGGCAAACGCAAAGGGACACGAAGGTTCCGCCACATTCCCACCCCCACGAATGCGCGAGCGTACAAAAACCCCGAGAAGGGGAGAAATCAGGGCAAGCTTTCTCATCAGAGAAGGAAGAAAGAAATAAGGCAAATGCTCTTGCAAACTCGGGATGGACGTTCAGGATACACACACAAAGACGAGTGGGCCGAACAGGCCCCAAAAATCAGCTAAGGTGGATGGGAATATTGGAGAACAGAATTCGCGCCAATCGGGGGCTGAGAAACATGTCGATCAGCCACTTTTCTTCAGGTAATAGGGGCAAAGTTAAGAGGATCCACACAAGCAAACCAAAAAAAATGAAAGGTGGAAAACAAGAAAATCAGCGAAGAAAAGCACTAGCGAGGAAAAAAAAAAGTGAATTAACTAAGCAAGGGAAGGGAGGTGTAAGAAAAGCTATCAAAGATAAACTAAAGAAGAAAGAAAGCTGGAAAATAGAAGAGCTGGAGGGAAAGCGCACGATAGCTACACACGAAGAAAGGTGAAAATTAGACACGCTGAAACGGATAAAGCTACACCTAAAGGGAGGAAAAACGAAGGAAGTACCACAGAAACAGACTCTAAGGTGGAGAAAACTAAGAAAAACAAAGCAAACTACAGCAAATCTGGCCAACGAAATCTCTGGAGGGACGAGCGGAGCTAGCTTCCAAATTCGGGGAAAGGGTTCGAGGAGGAGACTCCGGAGATACGGGGAACTCAGGGCAAGCTGGAAGAGGAGACTCGGGGGGATCTTGAGCAGTACGGGGGAAAGTCTTCAAAAGGTCGAAGAACTCTGGAAAGGGGAACAAGAAGCACGCGAAATCGACGAAGGAAAGGATCAACCGGGGGAGCCAGATAGCGAAGGCAGCGGCGGTGAAGAGCGTGACGAAGGCAAAGAGCAGGAATCCAAAGCAAATCATAAAGAGGAAGAGGAAGAAGATTACACAAGGAAGGAAAATCCACTAAACAGCAATGAAGAAGAGTAAGAAAATTGGAGAGGGATGCAGAGGAGAAGGAACTAGCCACTCACCTCCGGCGGAGTAGGGCTCCGCGAGTGGCTATCGGATGAATCCAAGACGAGAACGATCGCCATGAAGAGCACCGCTTCATCGAGAGCCGACCAACGCGAAAGAGTAGAAGAACTTCAGCAACTTTGACGAAACCATCAGAAAGAGTTAGAGTTAGGGAGGAGAAGGCAAAAGAAAGCACCCACAAGCTCGGAACGCCAGGGTAGACAGGCGGGGCCGGACCACTCAACCAGCGAGTGGCACAGGAGGAGAAGTCCACCCCGGCCGGCGTAGGCCGGAGGGTGGTAATGATGTGCGGGGTTGGTGGTGGAGCGGAGCAACGAAGCCCCCATGAGCCGGCCGGCCGCGCGAAGGTGGTGACGAATTGCGGGGTCGGTGGGAAAGGCCGGCGGAGCGGGCCGGACCGTTCACACACACACACGCCGGCCAGTGCGACGCCAGGGCGCGACGCGGCACAGCGCGCAGACACGCCCCGGCCGATCAGTGCGACGCCAAGCGGAAGTGTGGAGAGTGAGCATGTGGGATGAAATGCAGTGGTGGCACGACATCCCGAGATGTGTGTGAGGTTGCGCCGGCGCAGATGCGCGCGCGCTAAAGAGAGAGAGAGAAACAGTGTCCCAAAGAGAGAGAGAATCAGTGCCTCAGAGAAAGAGAGAAACAGTGCCCGTGAGAGAGAGAGGAACAGTGCCCCTGAGAGAGAGAGAAACAGTGCGCCTGAGAAAAAGAGAAACAGTGCCCCAGAGAGAGAGAGAAACAGTGCTTCAGGGAGAAAAAGGATTAGCGCTCTAAGGAGCGGAAGAGGAGGTGTTTGTATGCAAGAGTGCGTGTGCAGCAGGGAACAAGAGTGCGCGTGCAACAACGAACAGGAGTGCGCGTGCGGCAAAGAACGAGAGTACGCGCATATCAAGGGAAGAAAGCGCGTCCACACAAAAGGGAACGCACGACTGCTTGGAAGAAGCAGTGCGCTACGGGGAACAAGAGAACGTGCGTTAGGGTAAAAAAGAGGACGTGCGCTACGGGGAACAAGAGAACGTGCGTTAGGGTAAAAAAGAGAACGCGCGTTACGGTGAACAGTGGAACATACGCCATGGTAAACAAGAGAACGCGCGTTACGGTGAACAAGAGAACATACGCCATGGTAAACAAGAGACGTGCGCTACAGGGTTGGAGAATGCGTGTGCTACGGATAGTAGGAGACGGTGCACTACCGTGGGGGAGAGAGAGTGTGCTATCATAAGTGAGCGAAATCACAAACAAAGGAAAGAGAGAGAGTGCGCTGGGACACGCACAAGAGAATGCGACAGCGCAAGCGCGGGAGAAGGCGTGCGGTGGAGTGCTATAGCGAATGTGCAGAAGTGTGTGGAAGAAAGCGCTCACAAGAACGCGAGGGAAGGTGTCACAAGTCTCCTTGTTGTCCCCGAGCCTCTATAAGCCAAGAGCGCTCGGTAGCCGGTCGGACTTGCAGAACCGGCGTTCGCAGGATTGCAAAGGAACCGCGCACTTAACCCCACTCTGGGGGCACGTTCCAGTCTTTCATGTGCACACTGTCCGTATCGTTCCACACACACACAGTGAGAAGTTCGTTCACTCGTGTACGGGGCCACGACACCACGATATGCATCACGAGAGCCTCCGCCCGAGGCTACGGAATCACTCAACTCCACCCACTTAATTTTTTTGGGTGACCGTTCCTCTCTTCGTTGTCTCGAGGTTGCTTCCTCTTCTTCACGTGCGTCGTCTCCTTATCCCATGTCAGTGTCTACCCTGCTCGGGATGGTGCTTCGCCTGTCCGTGTCTCCCATGTCAGTGCCGGCGTCCGTCACCCCTTGTCAGTGGTTCTCCCGTCTCGCTGTTTAGCCTATATGGTCCTTTCTTACACCCCTTCCCCCCTTGGTTAAGGGACTGGTGTTCTGGTTCTTTGTCTGCCCCTGAAATCTCTTCTTACTAGGTCCCTTGCGTTGTTCATGTGGTTATCCGGCTCCCACGTAGTTGAGCCGTCCCACCACTTGACTAGGTATTCGATCCCTTGCTCGGTGTTTCTGTGTTGCAAAATATCCTCTACAATATACTCGTCTCCTCATATTGGTTCTTGCGTGTTCCTGTCTCGCCTTTGGTCTTCTCTTTCTTCTGTTACTGGCTTGGGAAGTGCTACGCTAAATACTGGGTGTACTAACATTGGTGGAGGTAGAATTATTTTGGCTGCATTTCTCCCTATCATTTTTTCTATCGTGTACGGCCCTTCATATCTCTTACTTAAGGCTCTAGATGATCCACCTATTGGTAGGTTTGTGGCTTTTAGCCACACGCGCTGCCCTTCTTTGAACTCTACTTCTCTTCTTGACCTATTCGCGTATTTTTTTTGGTATTCTTGTGCTTTCTCTAACTCTCTCTTAGCTAGCTGTAGCTTCATGTTTGCCTGGAATGGTAGCGTTAACTCTCCTGTGACTGTGGGAATCCCCAGGGTTTGACAAACGGGTGTGGGGGGTATAAAGCCGTACAATAGATCGAAGGGGGCCGCTTTGGTGCTCGTGTGTTGTGCGCTATTGTAGGCGTATTCTACTAATGGCAGCATTTCCGCCCACTTTGTTTCGTCGCCTCTCAAGGTGCATCGCAGCATTTGTTATATGGTTTGGTTAGTGCGTTCTGACTGCCCTTCGGTCTGGGGGTGGTAGGCCGTTGACATTCTTTATTTGATGTCTAGCTGTTTGCATAGTTTCCTCCATACATCGCTCGTGAACCGCGTGCCTCTATCGCTGACGGTGGCTCTGGGTACGCCATGCAGCCTTACTACCTCTCTGCTGAGTATTTGCACTAAACCCTCTGTGTTCACCGTATGCGTCGTGGGCACAAAGTGTGCCATCTTGGTAAGTCTGCATACGATTGTCACTATTGCGTCAAATCCTTCGCTAGTTGTGAGTAGTCGTACTATTGGATCCATGCTAATTTCCTCCCACGGCACTTCTGGGATAGGGAATGGCTGCAATAGGCCCCCGCTTTTCTGTCTGCATGCTTTGTTCCTTGCGCATCTTGTGCATGATCTAACAAAATTCTCTATGTCTTCGTCCATTCTGGGCCACCATAAGTGTGTCGTAGCCGCTGCTTTGGTTCTATCTATCTCTGGGTGGCCTGCTAATACGTGGTCGTGGAAATGTGTCAGTATTTCCCCTCTCAACACAGCCCCGGGTACGCACACTTTCCAACCCGCACGGACACGCACCCACAATAATCTGTTTCTCCACACGTATTCACGTTGGTTAAACCACACATGGTCCCTTCTTTGTTCATCTATTCCTTCCGTTGTTGCTTGTTCCTCTCGGTAGGGCACGACGGTGTTGTTTCTAACGGTTCCGCGGGCTATCCTTGTGGGCGTCCTGAAGTCGCTGCATGCGAGGTACGCCGCCTCCCATCGGTGCAGTTCTTCTTCGTTTGATTTCCAACTTCTTCGTTTTGTCTCCTCACTTATTCTTCCGACTAGGTCCGGTCGTCGGCTGATGGCGTCTGCCACTACGTTTTATTTCCCGGGTTTGTACACAATTTTGATGTTGAAGTCCGCCAACTTATCCAGCCAGTAGCCCAATCTGCTTGTCACCTGTTTTTGAGTCAGCATCCGACTCAGAGTTGCATGCTCCGTTTCCACTGTCGCCGGTTTGCCCCCAGTGAACGATTTTCATTTGGTGAGCGCGTATACTATTGCTGAGACTTCGCTTTCATACGCCTGAAGAAACTTATCCCTGGTTCCCATCTTTTTGGACTCGAAGGCAATCGGATACCCTTCCTGCTCCAGCACGGCTCCAATTGCATGCTTTGACGCGTCCGTCTCAATGGTGATCGGTTTTTCCGGGTCGAAGATGTGGACGTTGGTGGCCTCCATCAGCTTCTGCTTTAGCTCGTGTACCGCCTGTGCGTGTTTCGGTTTCCACGTCATGTCCGAATTTTCCCTCAACAGTTGGTGCAGGGGGTGGGCTGTCTTGTTAAAGTTTGGGATTAGTCGTCTATAGAACCCTACCATTCCCAGGAACCCTCTCAGCTGTTTCCTGTTCCTTAAGATTTCCGGCCAGTTTCTGATTGTTTCCACCTTTTTGGGATCCGGCGATATCCTCCCGGGCTCTATGACGAACCCCAGGTAAGTCGCTCGCTTTGTTGCAATTTCGCACTTTGCCGCGTTTAGGAACAGCTCGTTCTCCCTTATTCTTTCGAATACTGTCCTTAGGTGTCGTAGGTGCTCTTTCTTGGATTGTGAGTAAATTAGGACATCGTCTAGGTAAACTATCACGAACTCGTCCAATTCCTTTATGAAGATTGAGTTCATTAGGTATTGGAAAGTTGACGGCGCTCCTGATAACCCGAAGGGCATCACTTTGAACTGGAATGTCCCGTAGCGCGTCCGGAACGCTGTCTTCCACTGGTCTTCTTCGACCACCTCCACTTGGCAATACCCTTTCTGTAAGTCCAACTTGGAATACCATTTCGCTTTTCCAAGCTTATTTATCAGGTCTTGGATCCGTGGGATTGGGTATGGATCCTTGATTGTAATTCCGTTTACCGCGCGGTAGTCAATAACTAATTGTAGCCGGTTTCCCTACAAAGAAGACTGGGGCGGCGATTGGCGATTGTGACGGGATGATGAACCCTTTGTCCAGCAGGTCTTTGATGTACTTCTTTAGCTCTGCTAGATGTTCCTCCGATAAGTTGTAGCATTTTGTCGGGTAATTTGGCACCTTTTCCGGGATCGTGGGAATCTGGTGCTTAATTTTCCTCCCTTTTGCCGCGCCTGGTGGTAACGTCCTGAAAATGTCTTTGAACTCGTCCACCAGTTCGCCGAATTCCTTCTCCAACTGCCTGCCTTCCTTCTTCATCTGCTCGCTTGGAAGTGACGGTTCTGTTAGTAGCGGCGGCTGTGCCGAACAGCATGCTTCTTTTTCGATTTCCTTCGCCTTCGTCGGCTCCAGCTTAATTGCCGCCACGAATTCTACTTGTCCTTTTTCCAGCCACCGGCAAAACTGCACCATTGAGCAAATATCAATTAACCTCCCTTCTTCCCTTGTTTCCTGTCCTTTTTCTTCCTCGACGTCCTCCGTTTCCAGCTCTTCCTCCCGTCCTCCTACCTGCCTCGCGCTTGCCAAGATGAACTTCCTTTCTTCCGCCTTATCTCTCCACCTTATTTTCCTCCCCTCTTGTTTTGTATGCGGGGATTCGTGCTTTTCTTTTTCTATCTCCTGTCGCCTGCTTCCGTTTTCCTGTTCCTTCGTTTCGCCCCCTTCGTTTTCATCCATTCGGATAGTGAAAGGGATTTTATCTTTTGAGTTCTCAGTTTTCTTCCTCCCTTTCTCTTCTCCCTTTCCTAGTTGCCCCTTGCTCCACGTTAGGGCCGGGAGTTCCTCTTCCGGTACTGCAGGAAGTTCCCTTGGCTTAGCCTGGGACTCGTCCATCCAACCTGACCACCGCCGGTTCAGGCCCTTCCCCGTGTCCGCTTCTCTCCTGCGTCGTGTGACTTCACACACAACACCCTCTTCCCTGAACTCGCAATGCATCTGTGCCCCTGTCAGGAAATCCATGCCTAGTCTTACTTCTTGCTTCACGTCCGCTACGATTAATGGGTGATTCCCTTCCCAAATCAGCACTTCCAACTTGGGTTCCAGTACTACGTGTGTTACCTTCCCCGGGGCTCCCGTGACCCCTTCAAACTGGTACTCCCCCTCCAACTCGACTGCCTTCAGGTTTGTTCTTTGTACCACCTCCGGATGTATGAAGCTTCTGACTGCACCACAATCTAGAAGAGCTTTCACTTCCTTCCCTCTTATCTTCACCTTAAGTATCGGTGCCTGATGTTTCAGCGTTAAGAGTCGCGCTTTCCCTTCCCTGGTGTTCTCCGCCTGCCCCTGCCACTCGCGAACGCTCCGGTCCTTGGTGCCCGGTTGTTTTTCAGCCGGCTATTCGCTTCGTTTGTCCCTGTTCCTTTCTTGTGCCGCGTCATGTTGTTCCCCGATTGTTAACTGTCTCTCCCGGGCGTTTATTACTTCCGTCCTGGCCGTTGCTGCTCTTAGGTTTTCTTTTCGTCTTCCCAGCATCCCTCTCCTACGCCGCTTTCTCTGGTTCACGCTTAGCACGTTTGGCCCCTTCTGTTTGTCGCTCCTTTTTTGCTTCCGCCAGGTTATCGCAGCTAGTCTTATTCTTCTTTCTCCTATGTTCTTCCCTCTTTTCCTTCCGTTAGGGTGTCCGCTTCTTCCCATTTTGCTTCCTTGTCCTCTTTTGCTTGCGTTTGTGTTCTCAGGTTTTCGCGCCACGACTTCTCGGCCTGGTTTGTTGTCGGCGCGCGCTTGCTTTTGGGGGGTTTGTCCTTTGTTCTTCTGTTGTTCTTTCTTCCCTTTCCTTCCTATTCCCTTCATTTCTCCTCTTTCTTCGTTCTCATTGTTGTTTCCCCTTTTCTTTCTTTTTCTTGCTTCCTTCCTGTGTGTTTCCTTCCTGCTTGGGGGTAGCCTCCGCCTGCTCTTGTCTCCCGTTTCCTTGGCCTTTGTCGTTTTTCGCTGTTCTTTTTTGTCTTTTCTTTTCTTATTGCCTTTCGGCCTCATTCCCCTTCTTCCCCTCTTTGTCTTTTTCCGTTTTTCCCCTTGTTTCAGGCCTTTTCCACGTTTCCGGTTTCCGTCGGTTGGCCCGCTGCTCTCCGGCCTTCTCCTTAGCACCGTCTTAACCTGGTCCCACCTTGGCTTGGTGTTGCCACCGACCCGCCGGGCGGTGGTGGTGGTGTTACCGCCCCCGTTTCTCCGGGCTCCTTTGTTCTTCCGACCTCCTCGAGTCCGCCATGGCTCCGTGCTGGCTACCTTTGCCTTGGCCGTTCCGTTGCGTGTGTGTGTGTCTCCCGTCGTTGTTTTCCTCTTCCGGCGTTCCTTGGTTTTTGCTCAATTCCCTGTTTTTCAAAGTAATTCCGCCCATTATTACTTCCTTCCTTCCTTTCTCCCGTTTTTGGGCTTCGTCTCCGCGACGTCGAGTCCCTTCGGCTGTCCTTCTCTTTGTCGCTATTACCTCAGGCTCTTCCACACCTCTTCTTCCTCGCTGCTTTTGCTCCTTCCGACTTCCTCCTTTTGCACCTTTTCTTTGTTTTGACTGTTTCTTCTCCCCCATTTCTCCTGTGCTCGTCTCCTGGGCATCTCTTCGCCTCTCGCTCTTTGCCCCAGTGTTGGGGTGTTCAGCGCGGACCGCTCGCTGTCTCCCCCGGCCCGTAAGTTCTCCCGTTCTTGCATTTCCTACTTGGTTACTACCCTTCCTTTTGTTGTTGTCTTTTTTTACTTCCCTTTTTCTCTTCAGTTACTCGTTTTTGTTGTGTCTTTTCCCCCCGCTTTGCCTTGTCCTTCCGTTTTTTTGTTCTCTGCGGGCCTTCGCGTCTCGTGTGGTTGAGGGTGTTCGCACCCATTTGTGCTTTCCTGTTTGTTGTTTTCCTCCTCCTGTTTGTAGGTTTCTTTCTACGCTTCCGTTCCTTCCGCCTGCTTTGACTCCGGCCGCTTCTTTCTCGACTCCCGTGTTTCCGGGCGGTTCCCCCTGGCGTCCCTTCGTCTCCTCCCGCCTTTCTTGCGTTCCCTTCTCTCAGTTCCTTCGCTTCTACTGCTCTCCCGTCTTCTTCTTGTGTCCTCTCTCGGGGTTCTCGGTGCCTCCGGTCGTTCGTAGGCTTTGTCTTTCTCTCGTTTGTTTGTTTTTTGTCTCTCTTTCGCCCGTCCTTGCGTTGCTTTAGGCCGTTGGCTCCCCTGCTCGACCGTTCCTTCGTCCTCGCGTGGCCTCCTCTGTCTTTAGGGTTCATGACGGTGTTGGGGAGTTCTTTATTCGTTCTTGTCCTGGTACGTGCTTCTACTGTCGTTTTTCCCCGGTCGTTTTTCTCTTTCTTGCCTTCCTCGTTGGTTACTTCGTCCCCTTCTTCAAGGTTCCTGTCCTGCAGGTGACGAGTCTCACTGGCGTCACCTTCGTACTTGGCTTGTTCCCTATTCTCGGAACTTCCGTCATCCTCATGTGACCGATGGCGGTCTTCGTTGTATAACCATCCTGAGCTTGAGCCCCAACCAGGTATGGCCTTCTTTTCTCGCGTCCTCTCTTCGCGCTCTTCCGTCTTTCTTCCTTTCTTCCCATGTTGTCCTGTTCCTTCTAGTGTTTTTGTTTTCTTCTGCTGCAGCGGGAGGTATCTACCTTCGAGTTGTACCACTCCGACGCCCAAACTTCCGCGCTCTTCGAGCTTTGCCTCACTTTGACGCGAATCTGGCGGCGTTTCGGGTGTCCTTGGCCGTTGGAGTCGTTTTATCGCGTGTACGTGGTTGAGCACCGGTCTCCTGGATGGTCGACGCTCTACCACATGCTGACGGGTAGTGGGCACGCCTCTTCCTGCGTCGCGCGGCCTTATTGTATCGTTCGCGGGTACTTTCGCCCCGAGCCTTTCCTGGCTTTGTTTGGGGGGTCGTGTGCACGTTCCGCCCTTCTTTGACGCTGAAGTATCCAACCCTTCTTATCCTTCCGCTTCTTCCTCTTAGGGTTTGCGATGTTTCCACCGCCGCTTCTAGTTCGCCCTCTCCGCGGCGTCGTGGATTTCTTGCCTCTTCTGCAAAACGGTGTCGCACGGCGGTTGTATCTTGTGACTCCTGCGTTGTGTCGGTGAGTCCGGATAGCTCGGAGGAGTCTCAAGACTTTTCGTCGTCTTCTTCCTCCGCCGCGTATGCGTATATCCACCCTGGAACTCCTGCTGACGTCGACGCGGTCCGCGTACTTCCCCCCGATGGTGCTGACGCGCGGTTGTTGATAGAGCATGATCGGCATCCACGTGGTCCGCCTGCTCATCTCGACGTCCCTGCCTCTGTTCTGAGCTCTTGAGCTCTTCTTCTTAACAAATGGATGCCGTTCCCGCTTCTCCTGTCTACGCCCCGTTGTAGTCCGTTTCCACTTTCGCCTGTTTTTCTTCTGTTCCTCTAGGGCTTGTCTCTATGGTCTTCTTTTCTGGTTCCCTTCCATTGCGTGACTGCTCTGCTTGTTCTTGTTCAGGTTCCTTTCCCTAGTTTTACCTTGGACTCTTACTTCCTCCCGTTCTATTTTTACCTGGCTGCGTTTCTCGTTATGCCACTTCTTCTTCTGTTCTCTTTTCCACCTCCGTGTTCCCGTTGTATCTTCTCTCCCTCGAGGTGGCCTTCGCGCACGCCGTGGTCTGTTCGTTGCTGTTCTCCGCCCCGGTTCTCTTGCAGGGGAGTTTTCTCTTCTCCACGACTTGCTCCGTTCTAGCTCCCATATCCTAGCGCTTGCCCTTTGCCGCCTGGCTGAGTCGAAGACGGCCGATCTTGTAGGTGTTGCCCTTATCCTGAATACGTTTAAGATTGCGCTTGCTTTTTGCCGCTTGGCTGAGTCGAGGACGGCTGATATTGCGGAAGGCACGTGTAGCTTACGCGACCTTGCGTTTGCGGTTGCTTTTCGCCTCCAGGCCAAGACGAAAACCGTTGAGCTTGCAGAAGGCACGTGTAGCCTACGCGAACTTGCAATTATTTTGTGGCACTGCCTGCCCAGTCTTTCGTTATTGCCGTAGTTATGTCGTTTGTCGTTAGCCGTTTGTTGATAGGTAGGAGGCAGGCGTCCATGATGACGCCTGATCGGGCCTTCTCTCCGCCGTTTGGCGTCCGTGCCTTCTGTTGGCGGGTTGTCGGCCACGGTAGTGAGGCGAACCACCTTGCCTCGCTGTGCACCGTTTCCCACGGGGACCCGGTTTGCCTGTCAGGCGATCCTGTCCCGAGGGACTTCGCTGCCGTCCGTTTGTTGGCGAGGCGGGTCCGACGGAGTGGGCGCCGCGGGGCTTGCTCGCCCGGCCACGGTTGGTTGTTTGCCGCTGAGAGCGGCCTAGCCTCCAAGTGTGTGTTCTTGTATTTTGGTGTGTCCAACTTTTCTTGCCACGAACCGTTTTGCGCCTACGAGGGCCGATCGCGGCCGGGCGCTGTCCTTTAATCTTGGTGCGCCTCTCACTTGTCCGGCAACCTTTGCTGTTGCCTTGCGTCTTTCCGACACTCGGGGTTGTTAGGGGCCTTGCTCTTTCTGGTCGTCCCGCGCCGCTTATGACGTTATCCTAGGCAAGCACTACCAAACCCCCGCGATTTGGTGGTCTTCTCTTTTCTCTAAACCCTGGGCCGTTTCCAGGGGTTTATCCCTTGCTCTAGTCCTGTCTTTCTCCTGCCGTGCCTTATAGTATCTATCTCCTCCACCGTTGTCCGCTAGGAAGAGCACTTCTTCCATATGGTCTTGTACTACTCTTAGTGCTGGGATCACTTGTTCGCCCTGTGTTAGCTCCGGTAGTCTTTGCACTGGCGGTAGCGTCGTCAGGGTGTCCACTTTGTCCCTATCTTTCTTGGTATCTATTCATGTCACCCTTCGAGGGAAGTCGTCGGCTCTTGATGGTCCCTCTTCCGTTCGGGAGCCCCTGCTTTGACCGCATGTTGCGACATTCGTTGCTCCAGTGTCCTAGTCGGCCACACTCAAGACACCTACTCGTACTTTTGCCCCCTGACTTTCTTGATGCGCTTCGATCCGTTGATTCCCCTCCGCGCTCTTTTCTGCGGTATTCCGTACTACGCTCCCTGCTACTAGAATTGTATCGGCTGCAGCTTCTCGTTCGTTTTGCCGAGCGTTCTCGTTCTCTGTCTGGCAAACTGTCCTCGCGCTTCCACGTTTCTTGGCGGTCCCGGTCTTCTCTCCACGACTTTCTTTCGCTTCCGGTAGAGGAGCTGGAGAACGATTCTTTCTTCCCCCGATCACTTTTTTGATGGTCTCTACCTTTCCACTGCCGCTTGTCCTCAAAGTCCTTCTTCCAACCACTCCGCCGAAACTCTTCTCCGCTGTATCCTCGCGGCGAGATTCTTTCTTCTCTCCGCTTCCCGTAGAGGTCTTCGCGTCTTGGCGAGTAATATCTTCTGTGGCTTCTCCTAGTTTCGTTCCCGATCTCCTTCATGGCTACGGAGCTACTGCGTACTGAGTGTTTGTTAGTTGTCTGCGGCCTAGTGGTTGGCGTTGGTCGGTGCCTCTAGGGGACAGATACTCCTTGGATTCCCGGTGTGGCGGGGACCTGAGTAGCCCCGTTGTTAGTATGCCGCCGTCAGTTGGTAGTTTGGGGTAGTTCGAGCTCTGTGCTGCGGCTGGGGTCGCTGTTGTGATCTTAGTGAACTCCGTCGTAGTAGTTCGCGCTTGCAGGGTTAGACTGGCTGTCTTTCGCGGAATCCGAAATTGTACGTTCAGCTTTGTTGCCGCAATGGAATGTCTCCTGGCTTGCGCCTTTGCTGGTGGGCTTCTCTCCCCCGACAAAATGGAGGATGCCAACGGCATCTCGACCGAAAGGCGTTGCGGCGTTGTGGGCTGATCACCGCGATCTCTTCCGTTTTACCTCCTATCACTGTTGCCGTTGCACCAAAAACGTTTGATGTATTACACTTTACACGCACCGGCGTCCGCGCTTGATCTTCAAACGCGCAGTGCCCACCAATTGTCACAGGTTTCCTTGTGGGTCCCGAACCTCTACGGACCAGGAGCGCTCGGTAGCCGGTCGGACTTGCAGAATCGGCGTTCTTAGGGTTGCAAAGAATTCACGCACTTAGTTCCGCGCTACGGGAACGTTCGAGTCTTTCACATGACCACCGCCAGTTCAGTTCCAGGTACACAGTGAGAAGTTCTTTCACTCACGTACGGGTCGTACGTGAGTGAAAAGAACTTCTCGCGTCACGGCACCACGATATGCACAGCAGGTGCCTTCACCCGAGGCTACAAAAAATCACAGATCTCCCCGGTCTCTTCTGTTGGGTGACCGTTCTTCTCTACATTATCTCGCGACTGCTTCCTCTTCTCTAACGTGTGCCGGCTCCGTTTCCCATGTCAGTGTCTACCTTGCTCGTGTCAGTGCTCTCCTGTCCGTGTCTCCCGTGTCAGTGCCTTTTGTGTCGGTGTCTCTCCATGTCAGTGATTCCCCTGTCTCGCTGTTTAGCCTATGTGATCCTTTCTTACAGTGGTCCGCTCACTTTCCTAAAGGTTTCGAATCGTGTCTATCTGGCCGTGTCACGCGCTTCCCGGCCCCCTTGACTTCGGGGGCGGTCCTTCGGCGTGTATGCGGTGCTGGGTCAGCAGCGCGGGGGACAGCTCGGGTCCCGGCCGGTCGTGCTGCAGCCTTTCCAGTGCGGCCTAGCGGCGTTTCACTGTCTTCAACCGTGCTTCTTGGCTCCAAAAGAGCCAAAACATTAGGCTCCACTGGAAACCATCTTTTGGTTGCGGTTTCGCTTATCGGGGACGAGTTTTTCACGCACTAACACCGATAGGACTATGCACATTGCACATCACTGACCGCCTCCCCGCTGGCCGCCCCGCTCGACCGGCTCGGCCAGCGGGGATCTCGCTCTGCGCGTGCGTCGGACGCAGGATGTGGGGTTTCCTGGGTGCATTAACGTGCATTCCCTTTCTATTATGCACGGTTCCTTGCCCGGGATCGGGTAGAAACCGTGTTTCTGCCGACTCGATCCACCGGCGGTGGGTTGGCTCCCGTAAGCCCTTGTGGCTCGCCGGGCCTCCCGGTGTCGTTCGCGTGGCTGTTTCGTATTTTTTTTTCGTTAGCTATGGCTGAGTGGTTAACAAATTCTTTTGCTACCTGGTGATGCCTAAATCACGTGGAAAGTCTCTACTTTACTCTACTGGGCCTCCTTCTGTTTCGCGCGCGCGACGCTCGTTGTCTTGCGGCGCCCTTTGCATGCTGCTTCTGAGGCAGGAGAAGTTCCCGCGTTGAGTTTCTTGGCCTTCGCCGGGCCTTGGCGCATATTCGTTCCTTGTCCTAGCTATTCTAGGGGTTTTACTGTTTAGTTAGGCTCCTTAAAGAGCCCTATTACGACTTTTCCGAAATCGACGGACCGTAGTTTCTCCCTACCGATCCGTGGGCGATTGTGGCTGCCCGACTGTTAGGTTGGTCAACCGGGCCGAATTGTCCTTTTCCCTGTTCTCTTGTTTTTGTTTGCTTCTTTTGAGCTTTGAGGCTCTGGATAGGTTAGCTTATCTTCGTTGACCTTATTAGACTTTCCTAGAAGCCCTACTTATCTCGTGTGTGTGCCGTGCCGTCGCCGTGCTGCGTAGCCTGGTGCGGCCGTGGTCCATAAAGTCCGGGGTTGCGATTGTGCTAGAAAATGTCTTCCCGCCTTCTTGCGGGGTTATAATAACTCCCAAAATTGCCCGTAGGCTCTAACGCACTTCGAACTAGCTTTAAAAGTGCCCTGATTGCTGAGATCGGTCAAAATCGTGCTTCGCGATGCGTGAGCAGACGGGCTAGACAGCACTTGCCCCGGCTCTAGGCTGGTTTGAGGAAAAAATTGTACTCCTCAATTCGCGACTACGGCCATAGTTTTGGTATTTCTAGATACCTCTTCTTCCCCTCTATTTAACTTCGCTAATTTCAGGGCGGTGCAAGGCCTAGGTGCCGCGCAAGGTCGCCGTGCGTTCCCCGGCCGTTGCTCCAGATCACGCAAAGGGGGTCGTGGTCGTGCACTTCCTTTACCCTCAGCGGACTTCTACTCTCCAAAAACACTCCTCACAGGTTTTTTGAGTTTTTTTTCTACTTTTAGCCTTTCCTAAAAGGCATCAATATCCTTGTCCTGCTCGTGCCGCGCCTCGGTCTCCTCCAGTGACGGTGTAGGCAAGGCGACGGCGATCTGCTGGGGCTGCTCAATGATTTTGCGTAGTGAGTTCGCCTCCTCCGGGGCTGTAAATCTCCCGGCATGGCCTTATCGGTCTTGGCTTGTGACTACTGGGCCAAAGGGCTGTTCTGGGTCGCTGTAGAATCCTCCTGCTCTGCTTGTGCCGGTCTCGACTCTGGCAGTTGATGTGCATCAATCTCTTGACCTTGGTTTCAATCCTCCGGCCTTGACGCTCTCGTGAAAGAGAGCCCTTTGTCCCTAGAATTGATTGCTGTTATTGGGGGTTTGCGAGGTTCCCTCTTTTCTCCGCGGCGTTCTTACGTAGCTTGGCTTTTGGAAGATCGTGCATGCCTGCCTCAACTTCGTACGGTCTACGATTGCTTTTTCCGTAAAAGTAGGGCACTATTTTGTGGCGATCGAGGCAGGATTGCAAAACTCTGACACGGGCCTCTCTCGACTGGCCTGGCCAGCGGGGATTTGAGCTTCGTGTTCTCAGGGACCTACCACCAGGAGGAGTTATAAACAGAGAGATCAAGCGTCAAATCCCAACAGTACCAGAAAAACTCCCCAATTATCCGAAGCAATGTTACAACCTGTCAGACGACCACTTAAAGAATAAAGGAGCGGCTCAAGGAACTGGTGGACAAGAGTTCATTGCCTCTTCACAATCGCCAATAGCAGCTCCTGTCTTCTTCGTAGGAAAGAAGGACGGATCCTGGAGGATGGTGATCGATTACCGAGCGCTCAATGGAATCACCATCAAGGATGAATACCCCATCCCAAGAATCCACGACCTAATCAACCGATTAGGCCGAGCCAGGTGGTATTCAAAGCTGGATTTGCAGGCAGGATACCACCAGGTAGAGATAGCAGAGGAAGACCAATGGAAAACGTTGTTTCGAACCAGGTACGGAACGTTCCAATTTCGCGTGATGCCATTTGGTCTTTCAGGCGCACCCTCTACGTTCCAACGCCTAATGCAGAACGTGTTCCTGGAGGAACTGGACGAATTTGTGGTCGTCTACCNNCTACTCGAAGACCAGAGAGGAGCACCTACGGCACCTCAGGCACGTATTTCAACGGATGCGAGAGCAAAGGCGTTTAGCCAGATTGACGAAAGGCAGCTTTGCCACGCAAAGAGTGGAATATTTGGGGTTCGTACTTGGACCTAAAGGGGTCTCAGCGGACCCGGACAAGCCAATGTCTCGGGCCATGCTCTGATGAC
>NW_027153514.1:17484-17944 GCF_002600585.1 Cystoisospora suis
GAAGCGCTGATCAACGCAGCCTCGCTGCACATTTTCGACCCAGACAAGCCGATCGTCCTCAAGACCGACGCGTCCAAGCACGCGATAGGCGCGGTACTGGAACAGGACGGCGTCTCAGTGGCTTTCGAGTCGAGACCGATGGGACCAAGCGGGCACTTTCTCTCAGCATACGAGAGCGAATTGCTCGCCATCGTCTACACCCTCAGCAAGTGGAAGCAATTCATTGGCACGCGGCCGAATGACCGTACAGACGGACCACGCAATTCTGGGGCGTATGTCCACGCAGAAACAGGTCACTCCAAGGCTTGGATGTTGGCTGGACAAGCTAGCGGACTTTAAGCTGAAAGTGGTCTACAAGCCAGAAAAGAACAACGTGGTAGCTGACGCGATCAGCCGCAGGCACGACCTTATGCGGGCCTTGCAGGGCGGCGCACCTCGACGTGTAGGCGGCCAAACGACC
>NW_027153515.1:0-265 GCF_002600585.1 Cystoisospora suis
AACCTCTTCGGATCTAAATATGTTACCGCGACCGGTACTTCTTATCTTCTGGTACCTCTGCACTCTGTAAAAACACTTCCATATGATTGATCCATGAAGCCGGCCGTTTCCCATCGAACAACGGCGGCTTATTCATGGACTGGACTATCCTATTTCTCTTTTCTACCAGTTCCCTCGTATCCTCCGACATACTGAATATCTGGGGAGTGGCTGTTGAATTAAAAGAGACTCTTCCTTCCGCCTCTCCTCCCGTTTCTCGCCGTGT
>NW_027153516.1:0-167 GCF_002600585.1 Cystoisospora suis
CCAAATCGCTTGGGCTTTTTGCCACCACCGCTTCTGCTATTTCGGGCTCCAGAGTACCAATAAAAAATTCCATGTTCTTCTCTTGTCTAAAGGTAAGGCACTCCGTCATCCCTTGAATCTCCATTTTTCTTGCACTGTAGGTGCCTGCTTTACCCTCAGCAGCCTCT
>NW_027153516.1:362-1293 GCF_002600585.1 Cystoisospora suis
TGAAGCCGGCCGTTTCCCATCGAACAACGGCGGTTTATTCATGGACTGGACTATCCGGTTTCTCTTTTCCGCTAGTCCCCTCGTTTCCTCTGCCATGTTGAACATCTGGGGAGGGGCTGTTGGACTGAAAGAGACTCTTCCTTCCGCCTCTCCTCCCGTTTCTCGCCGTGTTGCCGCCCCGCCCGATGTAGCCACGTAGTAGTTTGGCGACTGGCTCATCCTCTTTGGCACTGGAACTTCGTCGTTAAAATCACTTACTTCCTCCTCGCTTGAAATCCTTTCTTCACTCTCCGGAGTGCATTCGCCGCGCATCCCTCGCTTGCCTGGCGAACCTGTCCGCATTCTCCGCTGGCGTTCTCACGCGTTGTCCGGTTCCGTTGTTTCCTCTTTCGTGAGTCCCCCCGGCTTGGTCGGACACGTTCTACAATGGGGAGTGGAGAAAAAAGGAGAAAGAGCCACTTCCCACAAAAAAAGACACTTTCCCCACCGAGGATGTAGCGGGTTCTCGCAGCGCCCACCACTTTGTAATAAAGCTACGGAGGGGCCACTGGCGAACCAGTCGCAATGGCCCGGACGGGAAAACAAGGCAGAGCCAATGCAAAGCCTACTACCCGTAGGTCCTACGCTATTTACAAAGAAAAAAAATAGGATGTTATTTTCTGGGGAATAATCCTGAAAGAAACGAGGAAAAGACTTAGCCTCACAACGTCACTGTCCCTTGTCCCGCCTACGTTCTCTGTTACGTAGGTCCGTAGGGTTCGTTTATTTTGTACGAACCTCTACCCAAACTGGACGCGTGTACTCTACAACGGAACTTCTGAAATTAACTAGAATTGTAAAATAAACTTAAACCACTCCTGGGAATTTTCGGAGTGGCCGCCGAGCCCGAGGTCGTGCTCGCGACCTATCAAAAAATGAGCATCGATCATCA
>NW_027153517.1:0-295 GCF_002600585.1 Cystoisospora suis
ACTTCTTCTCTTCTGGTACCTCTGCACTCTGTAAAAACACTTCCATGTGATTGATCCATGAAGCCGGCCGTTTCCCATCGAACAACGGCGGTTTGTTCATGGACTGCACTATTCGGTTTCTCTTTTCGGCCAATCCCCTCGTATCCTCTGACATGTTGAACACCTGATGAGGGGCTGTTGAGTTGAAGGAGACTCTTCCTTCCGCTTCTCCTCCCGTTTCTCGCCGTGTTGCCGCCCCGGTGTGGCCACGTAGTAGTTGGGCGACTGGCTCATCCTCCTTGGCACTGGAACTTCG
>NW_027153517.1:709-1040 GCF_002600585.1 Cystoisospora suis
AGAACGAGGAAAACACTTAGCCTCACAAGGGCACCGTACCTTGTCCCGCCTACGTGCTCTATTACGTAGGTCCGTAGGGTTCGGTTATTTTGTACGAACCTCTACCCAAAACTGAACGCAGGTACCCTACAACAGAACGTTTAAAACTGAAAAAAATTGTGAAAAGGACTAGAATCGCCCGGGGAAATTTGCGGCGTAACCGTACAGTCCGAGGTCGTACTAGCGACCTACCAAAAATGAGCATCGATCACCATAATTAATTTCAGAGAGGTTTTCCACAGTTTTCAACCACTAATATTATACACACATACCATCACCAGAATTATCCATG
>NW_027153518.1:0-350 GCF_002600585.1 Cystoisospora suis
CTTGTTCTCCCCCTCCCCCCCCTTGTTTAAGCGTAGCGTTACTCGCTCTCTGCTGTTGGATCAGTGCCGCGTACCTCACACCTCGGCGGGCAGCAAAGGCGACACCTCCAACGAGGAGACACACCAAAGGCCACATTGTACAGAAGAAAGAAAGAAGGGAGGAGAAGAAGAAGACGAAGAAAGACAGGAAGGGAGAGAAGTCGGGATGAGGAGACTGAGAGTAGAAGTTCTAGGTGTATTTCAAGAGATTCGAATAGAAGGAGATGTCTATGTAGACGACACGGCAGTTTCAAGACTGAGGCATAAATAAAGATAGATAGATGTTTAGATAAAGATAGGTAGATAAATAG
>NW_027153518.1:551-3949 GCF_002600585.1 Cystoisospora suis
ATTTATGTGTGCGAATAGAGATATTGGCAGAGTACGTAGACGGTGTACAGCAATCGACTAGAGAGGAACTGAAAGGAGACGGACACGAACAGAGAGGCAGATGTGGATGTAAAACTGTTGCAGTAGAGCCGCCGCTTCGTTGCTTTTCATACATCCATTTCAATCAATACGAGGAGGAGGATGGGAGGAGAAAAGTGAGACGAGCGTTGAGTCTATACAATTGCCATCGAATTGTGCTTGGTAGAAACTTTAAACCAAAGACAAAAAGACGAGAAATGATTCTCCCACGCAACAGCTTCGAGCAGTGATCTGCCTCTCTGCACCACGGCCGTCCTGTGAGTTGAGAGAGACAGGGAGAAAGATATCAATCCGGCAGGACAGAAGAGTAAAGGTAGCAGAGAAAGAGAAGAGGAAAAGACGAGCTATAGGAACCCTGATAAGAGAAGAGGAATAGAGAGAGGGGAAAAAGGTGTTCGGAAGAAAAATGAACTACTTGCATGCTGCAACTTGGATGTGGAGCATCGACGTCACACGTCGTCTCATCCAACCCTCTCGGGTGTATGTACACCGCAGAAGGGGGACAGACGCAAGACAACTCGCCATACGGGCTCACTTCCTACACAGAGCCATGAGGAGGAACAATCGTGACGTTAGTACGAGTGGAATGACGAATTAATCACGGTCTCAATGAAACGAAGAGAAAATACCTTTCTTTCTCTTAGACTTGCTGTCTTGATCTGCTGCCTACCTCTTCTCTACGTACAAGACTCCCCACTCCCGGTTACTTTATCATTTCGTAAGCACCCTGCCTCTCTGGTTAGAGTGAACCTGAAACTGCGCTGTGCTGTATCATACACTCCTTGTTGGATTTAGATTTAGGATCAGTTAACGTACCCTGCACTCTGTCTCCTTCGTGACGCCGCTTGGGCGGTCGTAGGGAACGACGGTACTTGTTGCCGACGTTAGTCGGAATTGTTTCTCCCGGGATACGGTACCTACAAGTGACATTCTCTCCGCTGAGACGCCTCACGTAGCTTTCGCTCCTCCTTCTTTTTCTCATGGATGAATACAGGAGAAGTTCGTCGATATGATCTCTCTCTGCCGCCGAGATTGTACAGATGCGTTGCTAGACAGGCAGTGGATTGTCCCACGATCATCGGTAAAGTACAAGAGAAGGACAGAATAGAAGAAAATGTAGAAGGTCTCCTGATGGCCAGATGGGAGAGCCAGTTTCTCTCTTCTTTCTCTTTCACGTGTACACTCAACATACGGAAAGCCTACCTCCACTCCAAACTGTTTTTTTCTTCGTCTTGGAACTTTCCCAACAGACAAGGAGGGTATAGGCGCCGACTTCCTTTCACAAATGTGCTGTAGTGATCCGTAGTTATCTCCCTTTTCTGAACCTCTTTCCTCCAAGCTGACAGAGCCTTTTTCTTATTCAGACTCCTTATACTCCTGCTTCTCCTCCTTTCTTGAAGGGCTCATACATATCTTTCGACTGTGGAAAAGGTATCTACGTATGAATATGTGTGTATATATGAATATGCACGAGTATGTATATATGGATTACCATAGCCATACGTGGTCCTATTGTCTCGATCTGTGCTCCTCGCCTCCCGGTCGCCGGTCCTAAGACATGAGACTAACCGCTCTCAGACAAGTCAGCACTTCTCTGATGTGAAGGAGACAGATCTAGCCGAAGGGGATGCGAATCGTTTGACGAGCAAGTGGTTCTCCTAGAGCATCGTCGATCGGCTCTTTTCTACTCCCTCTTGTTGATCTTGTCTGGTCTTCACACCGTCTTCGTGATCGAGAGAACGGACGTCCGTTCCCGCCGAAGGGAAAAAGTAGACTTCCTTGTTCTTGTGAGGATAGCTACTTTTATGTCAGTGAAAGAAAATCGGAGATATCATCTTCTATCTATCGGAAGAGAGTCTCGCACGAAGTAAACCCTGACGTGAAAAAGAGCCTAGAGAAAGAAGCAAAACGACAGGGAAATAATCCTCCAGAGTTCGTGTGTATTGTTGCGTTTCTCTCTTTGTTGATGTCTCTTCCTTTTCTCTATCCAATTCCTTCTTGAACACGAGGCTTTTCCTACTATTGAACGAGAATCTCTCTCCTCGATCTGTTAACAGAAACTGTTGATAGTCACTCGGATTCTTGTCCATGAAGAATCCTCTTCCTCTTAACAAGACGACGCTTTTATTCTGTTTTACACAATTAGAAAGTCACTCGTCTTAGGTTCTTACCATACCATCATCATAGGCATCTGAGTCTGCCTCTCCCTCTCATTCATCATCCTCAACAAGAGCCTTTCGGAAGAAGAACCGCAGTCTTCTCTGTCACTTCTACGTGTCCGTTTCTAACTTCTCTAGACAAACTTTGATAGCACAAAAGAAGACAGTCGCAGGAACGGTAAAAAGAGAGACGATACGTCATGGGGCCTCGTGAAATGAGTCTTGGAGAGAAAGCGAGGAAGAAAGAGATGTCAAATTCTGCTTGGTGAATGATAAACAAACGCCAAGTTTGTTAATTTCTCTCTTCTTTGATTTCTCAACTGAACTGAAGGGAATGAGTGTGTCTTTCTTACTTCAGAAGACCTGTCGTCTTTCTCTCTTTTTAGAGAAACAAGAAGGAACTCATCATCATCTTTTAGAGCAGCCGTACCACGAGTATACAGACCGAGAGGTTTTTTCTTTCCGGAAGGGCGTCGTCTCGTACACAAGAAGAAAGCAATCCATGATCTTCTTCACAATACACCCCAGTCATCATTACTATTTCATCTGTCCGTTCGAAGGAAAGAGAGAAAGAAAGGAGTGAAACTTCTGTACATTCAAAGAAAGGGGAAAGAAAGAATGGTATCGCAGTGAAGTCCCAAGACGGATAGAGAAAGCGAATGCAAGAAAGACGATCAATTAATTGGTCGATGGATAAAAACCTCTTCTACAGAAAGGGAAAGAAAAGAGATGTCAGTGATCTCTCGGGGTGAAATACAGAGACAAGAAGTAAACCGCCGTTCTTTTCTTCTCTTGTTTTGCTCTCTTCTTTCTCTCTTTCTGACACCTCTTCTTTTTCTGTCTCTTCTCTCTCACTTGCGGAGTTTTCCTAACACAATACAACGTCCACTCCTTGTTCTCCTCCCTCTCATTACGCCGAGTGTCGGTAATGAGGCAGTAGTAGTAGGAGTATTAGTAGTAGTAGTAGCTGCTGTTCGAGGAGAAGAGTCTATGAAAAGAAAGAACAAAGACGACGCCTGCCTGGGGTTGAATGTATAGGTATACACACGTCGCGAAAAAAATGAAGAAAGACATGTCTGAGAGAAATCACTAGCTTCTACATCATGTCCTCATGTCTTGCAGTTACTTCATCATTATCGATGGCTAGTAGCAGCTAGATCA
>NW_027153518.1:4086-14623 GCF_002600585.1 Cystoisospora suis
TAGTAGCAGGTAGATCATCGAGACCGCTAGTAGCAGGTAGATCATCGAGATCGCTAGTAGTAGCTAGATCATCGAGATCGCTAGTAGTAGCTAGATCATCGAGATCGCTAGTAGCAGGTAGATCATCGAGATCGCTAGTAGCAGCTAGATCATCGAGATCGCTAGTAGCAGCTAGATCATCGAGATGGCTAGTAGCAGCTAGATCATCGAGATGGCTAGTAGCAGCTAGATCATCGAGATGGCTAGTAGCAGCTAGATCATCGAGATGGCTAGTAGCAGCTAGATCATCGAGATGGCTAGCATCAGCTGGATCATCACCACCATGAGAAGCTCAAGCAGAGGAGGGGAAGTTCGGCTCGTGTATGATTGATATACAGCCTCCGAATGAGGAAAGAAGATAGACAGGTCGGCAAGACGATAAAAGAGAAGTGCTCTCAAGAGGAACCAGGAAAAGGATGAACCTTTAACTACCCTGACATGCCTAGAGCTTTCTGTATGACGTGATCTCTCCGCAATTCTCCTGTTTCTTTCCTCTCTTCACATAGGACGAGCGAGCCTGACCTCTTCCCTCGATAGTGACTCCCACACATACCTACTACGGATGCAGGAGGTGTTACATACATGAATATACTCATATACATACATGTACACACGCATATACATGTGTTTATATACAGGGAGAGACATCCACACTCAGATGACAGTACTGGACTATGTGATGCACATGTTCGTACAGCATACTTACATGTATATTCATATATTAAAGATGTGAATATATGTATTCGCCTTCTAGACAAATAGGCACGTGTATGTATACATGGAGGCGCCATATTGAGCCTACGAATGGAACTGAATATTTCGGTATGTACATAAAGATACATATCTATCTACGTACCTGTATTTATGTATGCATACATTGCTGAATCTCAGCGAAACCAGCTAGAGCTTTGGATAGATAGATAGATAGATAGATTAAAGATAGATAGATAGATCATCTACCTCGCTACTTTTATTACATGGCGAAGAAGAGGCCTTCCTCGTACAAGTCAGTCTTGAAAAGATGGACAGTGAGAGAAGAGGAGACTGAGACGTACATTGATAGCGATTTACGGGGAAATTGCATTGTAGATGTAAAATGTTTCTAGAACAGCAGAGAAGAGAGAAGACGAGACAGCTCTTCCCCACACATCCATCTATCTGTCTCCGAGCAACTTCAGTGGTTCTCTGGTACACCCATCGCACTCGACACATTGGTCTTCCCTAGGCTGTTGAAGGATGTATGTTGACGATGTCTTCATTCCACTCAATAAGAATAGAAAGCAAAAACACGACGAAAGGAACCTAGATGAAAGAGCGGGCGTGTGTCCTTCTCTCTTATTTCTATCCCTGCCCTTCTTATTCACTCTCCCACGCTCCCTCTCATGACACGCTGGATCAGAGATTGACGAACGACTCTGAGAGAAGACGGAAAAAAAAGAGAGAGAGAGACAGAGACAGAGAGAAACAGAGAGAGAACTTCCCTAGGCTGGCTCATGCAATCGTTTACTATCCTCTCTGAACGCCCCTTTCTCCGTCGACATCGAGAAGTCTTCACTGTTTTTTCTTATGGAATTCTTTTCTCTCAAATCGACTCCATATGACCGCTACCCCTGTCTCCAAGTGAATTCCATTCAAAGAAAGAAAGAAATGCCAAGGAAGAAAAAGAAGAGAGAGAAGAGGACGTTGTCCTATCAGAAGATTCGACCATCGAGGGACCCTCGGCCATTCCCGCATTCATCGAATTTATCTCTCTCTCTGTCCAAGGAATGATAGTATTGCTACTTCTCTAAAGAGGAGGGGGGACAAACCGAAAAATGCGTGCATGCATGCGGAGAAAATAAAGGCATGCATGCACACGCTGCTAAGAATGACTGGTAGACTCGACCGTACATGATTCTGTCCCTTGAAGAAAAAACAAGTGAAGCCAGAGAACGTCCACACATCTTCTTCTTTTTCACTCTCTTTTTCTTCTCCACTTTCTTCTCCCTGACTGGAAAGAGCATAGTTTCTTCGTCTCCTTCTCTCGGCTTCTTCTTCTGCCTTGGCAGTTTCTTTTCTCTGTCCTCGATGAAGAAGAATCCTCTTCCTTCTCCTTCTCTTTCTCTCTTCTTCTTTTTCTTCTTCAGAATTGTCATTCTTCTCCGTTGAAAAGAAGCTAAGATAGAAATCAAATGATGAAAGACGTGAAGATACGACAACCGAGAGAAGAGAAAAAACAAGAGGAAAGGAAGGACAGAGAAGAAGAAGAAGAAGAAGAAGAAGAACAGCTGGACGCGTATTGTTCGATGCGAGGTTTTCAGCAGATGAAAAAGATGAGACAGGTCTTCTCTCTTTCTTCTTCTTCTTCCTTCTTTTCTTCATCTTATCTTTCTTCTATTAGCATTCCACGCTCTTCCGAGTTAGAGCTCGGACTTTCTTTTTATACTCCGGTAGATCATTCTTATACTGCACCTACACAAAGACGCCGTTTACAAGAAGAAAAAGAGAAGCAAGAAGTTGATAAAGAGAAGAAGAAAGTGAACGAAGGACAAGAAAGAGAGAAGAAGAGTTAGTTATATCACGTTGAGGATGCATAACATCTAAAAGAAGCAAACACATCACGCATGTATACATCACATAATAGGAAGACACTATACACAACATGTATTTCCACACATAATGTCTTCTTCACATGTATACTCTCCTGCTGATGACCAGACATACACATACATATAAATGTATACACTCATACACAAGGATCAATCAGAGCAGACAAATGTATCGATCTCTCGAAGTGTATATCTCTGTAGACATATATATCGAAAGACCCACACAAATGGTCTTTTTTCAATCTATCCATAGCGGTACTTCTTTCTGTCCATACGTGTCTGTGTGTATATCCATATAAGGATCTGTATGCATATATGTCGAAGTTAGATAGAGAGAGGAGGTGCGTGGGGGGTGTGTCTTCTATCGAGACTGACAGCTGCATCGATGTTAGCAGGAGACTCGAGATTTGGTTCTCCGAGCATCGAGATGACTGAGAGAAGAATGGCTTCAACTCCGAGAATAGGTCTCCACCGTTCCTCTGCTTTCTCTTGCTCGTTGAAGACGTCATCGCCAGGCGGATGAAGAATACTTATACACACTCTCCCGTCTGGATAAACTGAGAATGAAAAGAAGAAAGCGAGGGAGAAACAAGGAAAGCTCGGAAGAAATTCTTCACTCGGGAGAATTGAAGATAAAGAATTACTCGGACAACTCATAGACACCTTGTGTTACATCTTTTTTTCTTCTTTGCATCTGTCCGGCAGGAGAGAATGTAGAAAGGTCCAACACTGATATCAACTAGCGAATGCATGCATTCACAAATGAATATCTATTGTTGTCACGTATTTCTTTTATTCTTCTCATTCGTCGGAGATGTCGAGGAGAAACAGGCGGAAATAATCCTGCAGTCCCTCTGTCTCTCTCCCTGTCGACCGGCGAAAGGTCCTTCACCTCAGTCGATCTGGATAGATTAAAGATAGATAGATAGATTAAAGATAGATAGATAGATTAAAGATAGATAGATAGATTAAAGATAGATAGATAGATTAAAGATAGATTAAAGATAGATAGATAGATAGATATAGATCCAGACCACATAAGCCGTGATGCTTGCTTATGTTTTGAACTCCATCCATCTCCGAGAAGGCGACCTATCTCTCCGCAAAGAGAGGTTTGTATGTACATCCCTCTATACATCTTGATCTTCGCAAGCTTCAGAAGACCCGTCACTCAATCTATCTCTCCACAATATAGAACCTTTTTCTCTAATATAAGACGACGCAGACTCCTGCGCTGGTCAGAATAGATAGATAAGAAGACTCACTATTGGGGTGCCACATATCTTGAAGAAATTTCATTTCTGGAGGATGATTTGGGAAGTCTGGCGGGAACTTTAGAGCAGCATTGAAAATTCCGCCTTCGTATAAAGTATCAGGAGGGCCTTCGAAGCAGACTCGCCACGCAAAGAAATCGCCACCTGCTTCATCGTCTAACCCCACACTACAGCCACTTGGACAATCTCGACTCAACTCTACAAGAAAGGGACAGAGACGTAAGAGACACGAAAGAGTCAAGAAAGAAATAAGAAAGAAAGAAAGACATTCGTTTGTGAGGTGGGTTAAATAGATAGATAGATTTAGGATAAATAGATAGATAGGGGGGGGGTGATAGAGATGGAAGTGTCGACCTGTACAGGAATGTATGCAAAAAAAAAATCTTGTATGAATATGGTGGCATGAATATACGTAGAGAGAGAGACAGAGATGAAAGAGATGAGAGAAGGGTGAGATAGAATGAAGAGAGAAACAAGAAAAGAAAAGAAATACAACACTCGGTCGTTTTGTCATATTCATGTTTCCCGCTCGACTCTAGGTTAAGAAAGATTTAATAGAGAAGACGCCACGTGAAGGTTTTTGGCGAGGCTGATGAATTCTCTCTCTCATTTTGAATAGGAGCATGACTTGATCGTTCTTCGTTCTGTGTATTGAATGCATGCCTATGTCCTCTCTAGGGTGTACATACACCGTGAAGTGTCACGGGTATCCAGAGAGACAACAGGAGAGAAAGAGAGAAGACGTGTTTTTTCATCGTAGATATGGAAAAGATCAAGAACCTAGTGCATATGCATAGATAGATGAATACGTAGATCAATCGATCAAGAAGAAGGAAGTTATCTTTTGAATACAAACACTTTAACGGGAAAGTAGGCAGTTACGTACACAGAGAAGGAGAAAGAGAAAACAACAGCGCTGCAAGCAATCTTTACCCGAAATGAGAAGCTTAGACAATTCCAGCCCGGTCCCTAGATGTATCTATCTATTCTATATACTCCAGAGGAACATCATCTAGTTACCTACGTCAACTCTCTATATCTATCTGAGATAGGCAAGTGTTCCGTGGGGAGTCCTCGATTCTTATAAAGAAGAAATCTCCTCTCTTCTTCGAGACAGCCGCAAGGAAGAGATATCTGGAGCATCGAGGCCAAACCGCCATCCTATCTATAAGGAAAGTTGCAATTAGGGGAAAGAGAAATTTTAGAATCTCCGTCATTCACCAAAGATAGGAGCTAAAAGTGAAGATACATCTTGAGCTATGGAGAACCTACCGAGAAATTGTTTCTTTAGCAGTTCCCTAGCAATCTTCGACATCTTCTCAAGGCGAAGGAGGAGGAAGTGAAGGATGGAATATCTCTGAATCGATTAGGAGAAGGAAGAAGAAAAGAAGATACGACTCGAGAGGCTTCTCCTTCTTCTCCCTTTGTCGTTTGCACGTTCTCTTCTCTTCCGTTTAATAGAGGACGAAAGAAGGAAAGAGAGAGGAGAGAAAGAGATAAAGAAAAGGGTCAAATTGTCTCTTGCTGACTGGAAAGGATTCAAATGGAGACAGCCCGATGATCTGCTCCCCCTCAAAGACATGACAACTTCCTAGTAGAGAAGAGCGTGTCTTTCCGTTGCTCTTTCTCTTCTTCTTCTTGATAGAGGACAGAGAAGAAGAGAAAGGAGAAAGCTTCTTAGGTTGAGAAACCTTGAAGAGCTAGCTGATGCTTCGTGGAGGGGTGTGAATGTGTATGTAGGAACGTGTATGTATGAATATGTATGAATGGATTTGTACGTATGAAGGTGTGTGTACCAATGGATCTCCCTTCAGTGCTTGCCTACACTACACAATAGGGAGTGAACGCGTGATGCTTCCTTGCTTCAGTAAAACAACTTGCTTTCTTCGGCTTCTATGGACAAAATAAAAAGAAACGAAGAAAAAGGAAGCGGAGAAGGGAAGTGCGCCATACAAAGCCGAGAGTGGCGAGAGAAGGTGACAGGTGTTTTCTAAGGGGAAGAGGGGTAGGTGCTAAGACACAAGAAACGTGTGGAATGCATGAATAGACAAAGACAAAGAAAGATCCTTTCTCTTTGTGAAGGTGTCAGTTGAACTCCCACTTTGTCAATCCTGTATGAAACGCGGCCTGGGTTGTACCTAGACTTGAAGAAAGGCATGAAAGAATCACTACGAATGAGCTCTTGAAGATATCGACTGCTAAAATTCTATCTAGATGTTGAAATGGAAGTTCACCCGGACGTATATGACAAAGATGTTTTCGCTGGTTTGAACTCAAGTCGAGTCAGGGAGAGGACCGGCGACTAGGTCGGTACATGGACGTTGAGATATCTTTACAAACGTTGAAGAGATGAGAAAGAATGAAGAGGAGTGAAAAAGGAGGTGTCTTCCTCAAAGGATGCAAAGACTGTAAGAGGGGACCTAAGATGAAGAGCGAAAAGGAGAGAGATAAAAGAAGGAATGGACGACGGACGAAGAGAAGAATCTTACAGAGAAAGAGCAGACAGGACATCAACCCCTCCCGTGCGCGATGCTGTTTCTGAAGACGTAAAGAAGGCAGAAAGCTACACCTTTTCGAAGTAGATGAAAGTTAGGGAGAAGAGCCGGAAGAATCACTTCAAAAAGAGATGTGGAAGGACGTCAAACGATGTGAAAAGCACAAGGAAAGAGGTGCATAGAGGAAGGAAGGAGGGAGAGAAGAAGAGAGGAGAGAAGAAAACAGGGGAAGAAAACAAAGGCGAACTCGAAGCACAAACCCTTGAAAGGCTGAAGAAGGTCTTCTAGGTCCACCATACAAACACCTTGAGAAAGATCCAGAGAAGACTTCTTTCTTTCTCCCTCCCTCACATTCAATGAGAATGAACATGAAAGGATACCTTGGTCTGTTCCGAAAACGCTTTTTTGCGAACCGTTCAAAACCCGAGTCACGAAAAGAAAGAAGCAGTCCTAGGAACAGCCGTCACGGCGTGTGTCGTCACCCGAATGAGCATGGATGTCGCCGTTGATAAGACGATCCTGAAGGAAAGTTGTTGTTGAGCGAGGGTGAAAGCACAAGCCAAAGAAGAACACACATTCGCTGCCGCTCAGCTCTTACCAGCAGATCTCATCATCTCTCCATCATTCATTCAGCCGAACGTGTCGGCTTATCTAGAAAAACAACATCGGGGAGTCGTTTCCTGATCTCTCTTGCCGCCACCTGGAGGAAGGAGGCATAGGCACAGCACAGTCCTACTACCATCATCCCCGAGTGTACATACACCCCGTTACTCCCCCCCCCTTAGAATCACGGACGGAGTGACTCTCCACTGACTAGGCGCAAGTCGCTACTGCAGCGACAGCTACCCCTCCCGCTTGTAGTTAGCTTGCTCATCGCCGTCTTTCGTTGTTCCACAACGAGACGAGACTGACTGATGGTGATGGTGACGGCTGAGGCATGTTTCATGTGTTTCGTGTTCAATCGAAGATCGTTACTTCATGGAAACGTCTCCCTCTTTTTCTAGGAGAAGCCTTCTGTTTCATCTCGGTTCTCTTTGCAATGAAACACACCGAAGCGACAAGCTCGTGAGAATCTAAACAACCCAAGAACAGCAAATGAGCTGCTCCATCTTCCCGGACGAGAGCGGGGGTTGTAATGAGCCGCAGGAATAGGAGTCCTAGTACCTCTCTGACTTCTGTCGCAATTATCAGCAGGACGCCGACTCTCTCGTCTACTTTTTCTCTTTCCCTTTTCTTCCGAGCAAGAAACTTCTTCTTTCTTATAAGAAATGTCTTCATTTGTCGATGTTAAGAAAACGAAGCCGTATTAAGAGAGCTCTTTCTCCCTCTTTCTCCCCTAGTAGTGTGCTCAATTTGAATCGGCCCGAGAGTGGCTTGGGGCGTTCCCTGTTGTACTGCATTCATTCCTCGGGCGTTAAGTGTGACTCTTTCCGCTCCTTCGGTCCGTCCCTTTCTCCCCTTCCGTTGTTCTTTTTTTTCCTGTATCGACGAGTTTGACTCCTGGTGGTTTCTGTCCGATCTCTTTTGAGATGTTCAATCACTACGGAAAAGCGTAGTTGAGGTAAAAAGGAACGCTTTTTCTCTCTTGCTGAATGAAAGAAACACGCCTCTTGCTAGCTTCCTCCCTGCTAGCTGTCATTCGTCATTAATTAGACCTATGAACGAGAGTTTCTTATTGTTATGTTTTGAGACGTACCTCAAGCTACCCAGAACTTCAAGTTATCTTGCATTCGCTATTATACCTGAGAAGTTAAACGGAAAGGCGGCAGATCGCTTCGAGGCATAACAAAAGAATCCGCGAGACACTCTTTCTTCTCTCTTCTTTCTCAAGGTCCCTCGTATCCACCTCGATCTTCGACAGCTCCTTCTCGACTTCATTTGAAGAGTTCGGACGTTTTTCTTTCGTTCTTTCGGTAATTCATCTGTTTCTTTTCCTTTCATGTTTCTTCTCTTCCATTTCTGTCTACCTTTCTATTTACGTAGCTGCTGTTTTTTTCTTTGCGCGGCATACGTTGCTAGAAACATAGACTCTCCGTTGTCTCCCTTGTTTCTTTCTCCGGTGTCTCTAGTGCACAAAGAGAAATCGAAGACTAAAGCATGTACATACAGGCACAGGTTTTGATCAAAGTGAGAAGCCCTCGTTGTTAGTCCGCATGACTAGAGTCTAGAGAGCCACCTAAGATAAGATTTGGTATCTTCTTCTTCTTTTTCTCATACAATTTTGCTTTTCCATCTTTCTCCTGTTTTGTGTTTGCGGCAAGTCATGCGAGCACGCTCTTTCTTCGGCGTCTATCGTTCTCGTCTTTTCTTTAACTCCTCTTCTTTTCCTTTACTGCCCGGTCCTTCCTGTCTTTTTTTTCAACATACACCATCTCCGTCTACAGTGTATCCATAGCTAAAGACATCATCATGTACACATATCATACCCACATACAAACATCACTTCTCTTTGTCTGTATCTGCGTCTCTCCCTTCATAGTGTCTGTCTCTCTCCGTCTCTCTGTATTCACTGGACTTCTTTTCTCTTGTGTTGTGTTTCAGAAATCTCTTTCAAGGTCTTCCGTCCGTCAAGAAAATGTCCGACCCTAATCAGCCGACGCACGTCACAGTCACCGTGTACTGTGCGAGAGATCTCTACAGTACCAATTTGATTGCCAAGATGGTGAGAAGAAGATACATAGCTAGCTAGACACTTCAGCTTGAGCTGGCTGGATGGATGGATGGATGATGATGTCGATGTAGACGCGATGTGTCCAGATCACTCCAACTCCAGCTGCATGCATCCGTTAGCAGAATGATTCTAGACGAATATGAACTTGAGGAAGAAATCTGGAGAAGTTTTCAAGAAGAGGGAGGTTCTCAAGCAGAAGAAGAAACAGCACACAGGATCTAAAGTGTAGGTAACTCTCCTTTTGTACTGCCGTTTGCTCTCCATCTGATAGGTGACGCTTCTTTCTTTTTCTTTGTGTAGTCACTCCGACGAATAGATAGATAGATAGATAGGTCACAGATAGATAGATTTAAGATAGAGAGGTAGATATATAGATATCATATACACACGTACATCTGTATGTACTTTCCTTACCTTTCCTTTCAAGTGTATGACTTCATCCTCTCGTCTTGGACTGCTATTTCTTTCCTATATACATACGTATCTATATACATGGGTTTCCTTATTTTCCCCTTTTTCTTCTCTCCGTCTCTTCTTCTCTATCCTTCCACTTTTGCTTCTGTCTCTCTCTCGTTGCCCTCACTCTCTCTGTCCTTGTCTCTCTGTCTCTGTAGGATCCATACTGTATTGTATCGATGGGAACACACGTGTTCAAGACGAACGTCGATGACCATGGAGGTAAAACACCTCACTGGAATCAAACCTTCAGGATGGATTATGCTGGCGAATCACATATTCGGTAAGAATCGTTACACACGGTAAAAGAAGAAGGAAAAGGAAGATAACGGTAAGAAGCTTCCACTCCACCTCGGCTTACGGGCTCGTGGTGTGTGATCATCGTGTATGTACACTATGGAGGCTCTGTGTCGCTATAGATACAAGCACGACGTCTAGGGATGGATAGTTTTCATCTTTCTTGAAACACATTCCTTTCTGTCACGATGAGGAAGGGGACGTTGAAGGTGTCTCCCCATGTTTCCCAGATCTTCTCTTCTTCTTCGTTTCCTATCGATAAAAAGAAGAAAAAAACGCTCTCTTTCTTTCTCCTGTGAGGCTTCATTCACCTTTGCTCATGTCGAGCATGTTCTCCAGGCGGATCATCTTACGCGACGTTAGTTCTATCTATCTATCTATTTTGAGACCATCGATATCTTGTTTCATCTTCTATCATGTTTCTGCCCCTATCTTCCTACCGATCTCTACCTATCTATCTATCTATCTCTGTGTCGCTAACAGCGGTTATGTGTATCAATCTTTGTTTGTATGTTGTTTTCTCTTGCAGATTCAAAGTGATGGATAAGGATAAACTGTCGAAGGATGACTACGTCGGCATGGCTGATGTCACGCTCTCTCCTATCGTCTACGGCACAAGGGTCTATAATAGTGAAATTGAGGTAGGAAGATGAAAAACAGATAGATAGATAGATTGATAGATAGATTGATAGATAGATTGATAGATAGATAGATAGA
>NW_027153519.1:0-282 GCF_002600585.1 Cystoisospora suis
GGGAAGGCTAACAAGCTTTACGCGACCGAAAGGACTCCAATAGGAAGGCTAGCAAGCCCAGGAGAACGTGTCGACAGGGGGGAAGTGCTGCACGTCTTTTTTTTAGAAGTCTCAAGAGCACCGGCAATATGTGCAAGAGGCTAACGCAGCCTAGGGAGCCCGTGGGGACCCCCCACGACCCCTAATAGTTGAAGGAAATCGAGGGGAGTCGATTGCGCTAGGTTTCAGCTCCGTACGAGCGAAACTCGCGGCGCTATTTACATGTCCATGCTGGTGTTGAGT
>NW_027153520.1:0-16945 GCF_002600585.1 Cystoisospora suis
TTCCTGGTTCGGACACCACTTGTCACGTTCGGGGTGGACTCCCGTCCGGAACGTGGCTCTGTCCGTTCCCAGCGTTAAGGGTACCTAAATGAGGAGTGTGTATTGGCGTGCGGTCCCCGTTACGAGCGAGGGGGTCGCCGCGACACGAGTTGACAGTGAACACCTTCTTGAAAGAAAAAGGAGTCCCCGGTCTCTGTCCGTTTTCCTTCACACCAATGAGAACTCCGAAGAAAAAAAAAAACACTGCCCCCCAAAGGGATCTCTCTCCGTTAGTTAAGACAACACGTTGAATTACGAGTACTGACACCAGCGAGACAACGGCAGTGACACGTCAAAATCAGCTACAAAATCAGCTACTGACACTCCCGAAGCATATCTCCAATACTGATCCGTAACGCTGTGTGTATCTCGTGACTGTGTGTATCTCGTAACGTACACCTAACACTGATCCTCAACACCATGTGGATCTAGCTTGTGGCCTTTGATCCTTTCTCCGGGTCAGAAGTGTTTTTCCTGACATCCTCACTCAACCATCCGTTTTTCTCTACTAATTACTGTGGAGTTGGGGCTATCGGCGGTTCGAGATGGCTGTGATAGTAGTCGAGTATACGCAGACACTATATATAGATGCGAGCGTATCTATGAATTTCTGCAGCCCGTAGGCTGTAACGTGGCACATGCCCAACTACACAGTCCCACAGACCTTAACACACAGTACTATCTGCATAAAGAGTCTTCTGCCTTTGATCTCGTCCCCATTCCTGGCGGCGCAGCCGTCACCACCTCTCCCCCGCCCCCAGCCATCGCGTACAGGCGGATCGAGAGTTCCCGCACACTCTCTGCCTGCACCGCGTGTCCACAAAGTTCCCGCGACCGTAGCGCGCGGCACACCCGCGAGTGCTCGCAGCACTCCGCGCACTCCGGAAGTCCTGCCACTACCGACAACACTTCCCCCCAGTGGTCTAAGAGCGAGTGGCAGCCTCACTGGCTCCGTGGCGACCGTGTTGTCTCGGTCGTCTCACCGGCGTGACACTGAGTACCCGTTAGTCGCATTCAAGAAGCAATTTTTTTCCTAGAACAATTCCCCAACGCTTCAGAGCGGTTTGTGTCCATTCTAGGTTGCATCCTCGTGTTTCTAAACACTAGGCTATTTCATATCTAGTACTACGCGCAATCAATCAATTCCTTTCTGACCTTCACTTTGTTAACTCGAGACTCCAGGGAACAGTAGACTTGTCCATGGCAAGAACTGTTTCCTTTGTTTTATGAAATGTTTGTAGCTAAATAAACATCTTCGGTGAAGGCTCTTTGTCCATCCGATAAATGACCGTGTCATCCCCTCGCCTGTGTGGACCCAGCCAAGTTCCGTTGTTGGTGTGGAGGTGCGCATACCGTTGACCGATTTTTGTACATGCCTCTGAGAGGCGTTGGGGGTGCTTTACATATGAACCCGACATAACTCTCTTCGTCACAGGACTGGTCCCGTAGCCCTCTTGGACTCCCGTTACAACTTCTTTTCATTCTCGCCCCGGGTACGCCTGAGAGCCAGCAGCGCTGACACCGAGTCTCCGGACGGTGCTGGGGTGTTGTCTCTCCCCCGTGATTTCCATGGTGGTGTCCGACTCCGTTTTGTAAATCATATGAATCCAGTGAACTACGAGTGAGGACCCTGTCGCTGATAATCAAGTGACAAGGGATCCAGATGCCGGCGGATCTGCTTTGCAGCCTTCTTCCAAGGCCTTCTTCTCTCGGGATCTTTCGGGGGCCTTCTCCCGGGGCGTTCTTTCGGGGGCCTTCTCACGGGGCGTTCTTTCGGGGGCCTTCTGACGGGGCGTTCTTTCGCGGGCGTTCTTTCGGGGGCCTTCTCACGGGGCGTTCTTTCGGGGGCCTTCTTACGGGGCGTTTCTTTCGGCGGCCCTTCTACCCGGGCGTTCTTTCGAGGGCCTCCTCCCGAGGGCCTCCCGGTCTCCCGGGGGCCTAATCTCCGGGCCCCCCCTTGGCCGTTCACCCGTGCGCCGGGCCCGCCGGTCCGCCGGAGTGCCCGCGGCACAAAACCTTGGGATATCCGACTTCGGGTTGCTCGGTATTGCAACTACTTTTTTGTGTGTGTGGGTGCAGACCGGATATTCTAGAGCCCGGTTTTTTTTTTCGCGTTTCGTTTTTTCAAATACTTTGGTTTGCTATTTCTGGAGGGGCTTAGCTGGTGAATGCCCTCGCCAACACATTCCCGGGTGTCCACCACCGTTGGATGGCCTTATTCTGTTAACTTTGTGCTCCAGCCCTTTAATCAAAAATGACATGTGCTTCTTTTCAAGTCGACTTACGCCAGTGAAGCATAAGGACGGCACTTTGCCCCCGCGTAGGGAGCGCATCCTGCCTTCGGTGTTCTTCGGCGTGGCAGCCAGTCATCCTGTCCGGTGTCTGTTAGGTGCCCGCCAAATTTCCGGAGTCGCCTGAGAGTCACTTCCTTGCGCTCTTCGAACTCTTCCTGCGCAGTGACTTCTTTCCTTTCGTAACTGAATTTCGTCACAGTGGTGAAACACGCAGTAGCCCTACCTTCTCCGGCCACACTATGGGGCCGAGAAAGCCTGCTGGGGGCGAAAGGACTTTCACGCTTTCTTGGGGTCTTAACCCCAGACACGATTATTAGCCGCCTGCGCAGCAGAAGTTCACCCCATGGCCCTAAACCCTAAACCATGGAGGCAAGGGGTAGCCTCTTCCTCAAGAACGTTGATCTTGCGAGGAAAACCTGTCTCGTGCTGGCCCTGCGTTCATCGGCCATGGCCGCGCATCTGGACACCCGCCTCCCCCCCCACCTGCACGTAGGCTGTCAGGTGTTACCTTTCGTTATCATCTGAGCTGCGGCCACGGTGCAGCTATTGTCACCGAAAGATACGGGCAGTCCTAGTTTACGAGTGTATATATGTGTAGCCTTGCATGAGTATGTCCTTGGACAACTGGTGTGTATATAGACATATTTGTGTATTTGCCTGGGTGTGCCTGTGATCCCTAGTAAATCAGGGCGCCTGCACAGACTCTTGTGGACAGTACCGGTGTAGGCAATCCCATCTCTGTAGGAATCGGTATGGAAACCCTGGGCATACACGCATGTTACGTCTAATCGCGGTAGTCGGGAAAGCCTGCTGTGGGCGAACGGACTTTCACGCTTTCTTGGGGTCTTAACCCCAGACACGATTATTATGCGCCTGCGCAACGGCGAGCGTTTGTCCCTTTTTGCAGCAGACGATCCTCTTGTTTGGAGTCCCCTAGTTTGCTTGGCTCTACAGTGGGAGTCTTGGCTCGGTCTCTTGCAGGAGTTCCAGGACTTCTTTTTTCAGAACCTCTATTCCCTTGTCCTCTGCGGGGAATCTTCGCCCGTTTTCTCTGAACAGGGTTTTTTAGAGCGTATCTTACGCATACACAGTGTGACTGGGCTCTCTCGCAGTAGTCGCCGCTTATTTCGATACAGCCCGAGTCACCCTGCTTCAGTTCTGTTTTTTCATTTCGCTATCCCGCTGCGCCGAGAAGAGAACGACTACGGGCTACTGCCTGCGCTGCTGAGAGCATTTTTTGAAGAGCTACGCATGCTGCGCATCAGCGGCAAACAGCGGCCCGTGCTGCCAGCGGGGGCCCAGCAGAATTGCCTGAGTCTTCGCGTATGGCATCTCCTGTACTGTCGATTTTGATAGGCTCTATGACGCCAGCCTCGTTCTCGAAGTGCGGGGGCGAAGATGTGGCAGTTCCCCGTGAAACAATCCCGAAAGGCCAACGAAAGCAGAGCCCTAGATGGGAGCAACCGACAGACTCAGTTGGCGTCCGCTCGTCAGAGCCTTCTTCGGGATTGGAACACGGGGAGTTTGTGTCACAGTGGTGCTTCGTGGTGCTGCTGCTCCTTCGACCGCGGGGCGGTATCAATCGGCTGCGAGCCTGCCCGTGCGACGGAGAAGTTCACCCCATGGCCCTAAACCCTAAACCATGGCGGGCAGGGGCTAGCCTCTTCCTCAGAAACGTTGATCTTGCGAGGAAAATCTGTCTCGTGCTGGCCCTGCGCTCATCGGCCATGGCCGCCCATCTAGACACCCTAGAGAAAGAGAGACATGGCTCCATAAGTAAGAACAGCTTCCATCTGCGCTGATGTCACCCACAGACGGAGCATGCCTGAGCCCGAGATAGGTGCAGAGTAGCCTGGTTGAGGTTGCCTCCTCCCCCACCTGCACGTAGGCTGTCAGGTGTTACCTTTCGTTATCATCTGAGCTGCGGCCACGGTGCAGCTATTGTCACCGAAAGATACGGGCAGTCCTAGTTTACGAGTGTATATATGTGTAGCCTTGCATGAGTATATCCTTGGACAAATGGTGTGTATATAGGCATATTTGTGTATTTGCCTGGGTGTGCATGTGATTCCTAGTAAATCAGGGCGCCTGCACAGACTCTTGTGGACAGTAGGTACCGGTGTAGTCAATCCCATCTCTGTAGGAATCGGTATGGAAACCCTGGGCATACACGCATGTTACGTCTAATCACGTTAGTATCCTGAGTCGTCTCCCTCCCGTACTCAGTGTCTCTTCTTGTGTTCCGTGGCTAGTAGACATGTCTGCTGGAGTGGATGGGGACATGAACGAGAACTCACATGCACGCGTATTTCCGCGCATGGCCTCAGAAGGTCATTCTGGGCATATAACATTTACGTAAAGACGCTTGCAGGAGAGCTTTCTTGATTTATTTAACCGTGACATACGTTCACCTATGTACGTTTACCCGCACATACATGGGTGCATTTGGACGTCGCTGAAGGCTACGCGATTTCAGCGCACGGCTCTGTGTACACACGTCTTCCAGCAAAAAAAATTCTTTGAAGAAGAAGTGTAGTAAGGACATTTGAGGAGCACATAGAGCCTTTGTCCTGGAGAGGGAAGATAAGGGTCATCATATGTGGAAGGCAGCTAGGTGATTGAGAGGCATGCCCACCACACCACCGACGAGAACAAAAGTCTTTCCGTTGACACAAAACACGCGCAGAGGCACGGGGGTAGGCGAGGAAAACTGGTTCTTTCTGTCAAATTCCCTATTAATCTGTATTTTCGAAAGATAGTAAAAAGGTTTCAACGGAGGGATGTCTCATCATGACAAGATGAAAAGAATGTTCTTGAGCAACCATCACGTCTAGCTCTCTTGTTTCTTTGCTGTCGTGTGTCGTCCTGTTGGCTTCTTAAGAATGACAACAACGCACGACTCTGCACACCGGAGGAAGGATTACCGTATGCTTTCTTTTGCACTCGTCTCGGGCAAGCCTCGTACACGGCCGTAGGTATGCGTGTATACTGCATATCCGTCTCTTTATCTGTATCTATCTGTGTGCCCCGACCCCCCTATCCATAGTAATGGAGAGCCTGTTTATTTTTCCTGCCGTCGCTCTCCCCCGTCAGTTTCATCCCTGTTTCTGAAGTACGTAAGAGGTAGAGTACACAGTTCTCCCTTTTTCTTTCCAACTCGTTCTCTACCGTCTCGTTCTTGCCTCTTCATTCTGCTCATAATAGAAAAGGAGATCCACAGCATCCGCCTTACCTACTAAGCTGTTTCTTTGCTGTCTCTTCGCCGTCCCCATCAAAGGAATCTGCTCCTGGTCCCTGCTTCTCTTTCCTGTCCTGTCGTCTCTTCTCTCAGACTGCAGTTAAGACAGTCCCCCAGCGGGGTGTGGCCCCTGAAAAGTTCGTCTTTTTAGGATCCCTTAGGATTCATCGGAGTTTCTTGGTCACTGTTCACCTCGGAGAGCTCAGGAACAGTCATGTCTTGTTGCTCCTCCACGAAGTGTAGAGAGACAGCAGTATTATGGCGAACCTGTCTTCGTTGCTCGAGCAGTCGCTCAGCGAGAGACAAGCAACCGCGGTCTAGTTTCGCTCTCTTCACATGACTTCGTGAGCTCAGGCAGGTCCATTATAAAAAATTCAAGAGTAAGCATGGAATGCCCCGTTTTTCTTCTAGACATTCGCTACCTTAACAGCAAGTTGCAGCCCTGAGTGAACTTGCTTGGTCTTCTGGCTTGGCTGCTACGTGTTACGACCCACGTTATCTTCACTACCCAATAAAACGGAACAATTTGCGTACGCTCGCAGCGTAGGCTATACGGGTCGCTATACGGTAAATATAACCACTAGGTTCATGCTGCACCTAGCAGTGTATCTACGGTGCCCGTGAAGCGGCAGGACGCCTGCTCTTGCATGAAGGTGCGTCAGTAGCTACTCTTTGCGACAAGACCAAGCGCAGAGCACACTGCAGGAACTTATCTTCAGCTAATTGACACACTTGTGTCCTTCACACATTCAGAGCTGACGCTATTCAGTGCCTGTTTCCCCTCTTGGCCCTCACTATACGACGGGAGACTGGTTAATGAAGTGAACACGCGTAGCAAGTGAAAGACGATAAGGTTCCCTACCTGCGTCGATAAAGAGCTCTGTTCTGCATGCCAGCCAGCCGTAGAGAGAAGCGCCTCACTACATGTCCGAACCCGCCAATCCCATACCCCATCTGAGAAAGCTGTTAGAATTCATTACCACCCACGAGAGCCTTGTACATCCCCTTTCTACTACGGTAATATAAAAGGGGGAAAGGTCCACGGTAACAACGACTTCTCGTATCTCTCTTCCAGTCTGGCGGTCTCACGGCCTGCCGCCGGGTCAGATGCTAGTATTGGGATGTAGAACTCTGGCGCATTGGATCACAGCCGGAACGTGAGAAACGAGGCCACCAAGTGAGCTATCCCATTCGACGTGAAGGAACAGGCGGGCGAGACCAGGAGGGGGGGGGGGAGAAGGTGGGATTGAATAATGCAAGGGAGGGGAAAGACGAAGACCGGTGGTTCAATCAGGACCATTGCCTTCGCCTAACACCCGCTTTGGTACAGGATCGAAACTTACCGTAGCTGTCTGTGATTGTTGGTGTCATACTCAGGTGACCAGGCAAGTTGGAGGCACTACCTAGGAATGTGTAGGTGAGCGAGGGCGTGCGGAGCTGCTTGTCTGAGTCTTACGGTTTGTCTCTAAATCGCCGTGGAACTGCGGCTGGTGCTCGCCAGGGCTTTCGCTTTTCGCTGTACAAAGCAGAAACCACGAAGATGACCGACTTCCTCTTCGCCGTACGAAGGCCGGCAAGGAGGCCTGGCAGTAGGGATCGAAGAAGACTTTGCTTCGAGCCCGGCGCAAAAAAAGCCAAAGCTCTGGCGGGGGAATTTTCTCATCGAAACTTTGAAAAGACGGAGGTCCGCCCCCCCAAAAGGCAAGGAAACAGAAGCGTGAAGAGAAGTTGCCCGACTACTGACTTGCTGAGGGTTTTCGTGGAAGAGGCCAGCCTCCTAGAGAGTAGGGTGAAGAAGAGCAGAGATATGCGTGGACGAATGACGACGCCGAATCCGTTTGAAAATGACAAGTAGTAATAGGCAAGGGAAGTGTTCCCGATCAGCATTTCCTGGAGCGTGGCTATGCTAGATAAGGGAAGGATGAGGAGAAAGGCGGTATTGATGGCAGACAGCAGACGTCTCTCCACTCCGCGTGTACGTGTATCTTACCCACCCGGGCTGCCACTACTTCGACCTGAAGTCCTAGCACTACTATCCCCACTCAGAACCAATCATCCGGGTTTTCAGCCATTTCCACGTGAAGATTGTTGGTGAGCACTTTTGTGATTGTTATTTGAAAGCGCGAGGAGGTGTTATGATTGATAGGAGCACGTCCGTTTTAATACAGTTATACCTATTAGACGTCAGTCGAGGATAAGGGATGTTTAGCTACAAGAGCTCTGGCGGTCTATTCTTATCCTGGAGTGCGAGCTACCCAGACAACTTCCTTAGCAGGGTGGATCAACAGAGGAACTCACGGAATCACATACGTATACATGTGCAACTGTGGAAGTATATACACCCGCTGCGCATGAAGTGCATCACCCGCTACTATCAACATGTACGTGCATACTGACACAGGTGTAACCGGAAGAAACGAGGGATGCATCACGCCCGACTCTTCTCTTGTTCTGTGGCAACTTTTCTATTTCTTGGCAGCTTTGGAGAAGGGACGAGAGTGCTACAGGAGAAAAGGAGCTGGAGGTCGGGCACTCCCCCCTTCTGGGGCTTCCTCTTGTAGTGCACTTTTACTTCCCCATGCTGCCTCGGCTCCTCCTACTTCTCTTCATCGGCGAAAGACACCAGCAGGGGGTTGCTGTTGTTCACGGGTGCTACCGTAGACGGGAGAGAAGAAACTGTAAGAGTTGTCACTGTGTGGTGAAGATGGTAGTGGTGTGAGTAAGAAGACCGGGACAAAGCGGTCAGACTCAGGACTACCTTTGCTATCACACAGCAGGGTTGGCAGCGGAGACAGCTGCATCTTCCCCTCTTCGGGAGAAAGATTGGCGGTACCATCGTCATCTTAATGGTAGGGGGACAGGTCATCCACTTCCTCGGGATTTTTTCTTTCAACGAGGAGGCGCCCTTCTCCATCTCATCATCGCTACTTTCCTCATCGACTAGAGAGGCGCCGCCACCCTGTTACGTCTCCCTTGTACGGGTGGTATACTTTCTTCCCTTCTCTTGATGTTCTCTTGCGATCCCTCCTCCGTTTCTTCCCCACCAGGATCTGTCCTACCACAGCTTAGTTCTTCACACTCTCCTCATTGCACGCCGGTATGGCGTGCGAAGCTTTCACCGAACAGCGCCTCGGACTTGCAGAGTGCAACCAAGGCCTTCAGGGTTTGGCACTTCGGCAACCAGTCAAAGCTGTTCGACTCGGTAAGGTATTAATGTGTATCTTTCTCCTCAATACCACTATCGTTGCGAACGACCTGCTGCGAGAAAACACATCGACGGAACGACGTGAGAGCCGTCATTCCACTTTATGTGTGCAGGCCTCTCTCTTGAAGCCTCCTTGTGTCTCTCCTTCGTGTTATTTAGTTAGCCATCGAAGCCTACCTCAGAAGTGCCCGCCTATACACGCATCTAGGCTGTTAACACTTTGCTTGACCTCTGTCTAACAATCTATCCCATAGTGCTTACCTGACCAGTGTACAGCAGTCTCGGTTTCCATTCCGGATGTATCTATTGATCGATCTTTTCTGCTACCGATCAACCTTCTATTATCCGCGCACCTGACCTCATCAGTCGGTCTTGCTACGCATTCAGGCCTACCTATTCACGCGGATACCCATCTCCCGTATAGATTCCGCGGATACCACGAAAGATGACATAATGAATCGAGAGCTAGAGACCAGGGTTACAACCACGCCGGCTTGCCCATGCCTTTGTCTCACAAAGTCGATGCTCTCCACAAGAACATTCCCCGTGTTCTTCCTCTTTCCAAGCCATCGTGGGTGGTGCGGGCTGTTCGTTCGCACATTCTCTCTCTGTGAAGGTGTGTGTTTGTGGTCTCTTAGCTTTTATTCCCAAAGCAATTCTTCCTTTATTTATTCCTCACTGTGCTGCGGTCGGACGACCATTTACTTTGTTTGCTCACTGGCGGCCGGCGGAAATCCAAGGAGAGCAGGCGGACCAGAAAGTTCAGGTGTGATCCCTACGTACAGCGGCGGAGCAGGCGAATCCCCTCGTGGCGTAAGTGCCGTCATTTGCCAGTTTCAATTTGGCTCATGAGCCGAGATGCCGAAGTTCCACATCCCGCCTCATGCCCTCGAGAGATTGCACACAGCCTCCCAGAGTATTCGGTCGTCGGCCACCCGTGCTCAATCTGTAAAACAGAGCCGAAATCGCGACAAGAAGGAACCGGGCGCCCACGGGTGCTTTAGGCTCTGTCTTTCAATAACACATGTCTATCGAACGGCTGGAGGGAGGTGGGCCTGTCTAACGCATTAGAGCGGTCAGGTCCAACTGACTGGTGCACTGTGGGGGCACAACCCCCACCGCGGAGGAGCTGCACCTTGATCTGCGCATCGCACATACCCCTGTCAACTGACTTTCTTCCTGTCTGACTTCGAGGAAGTTTCACTTACACCCTCCATCAGCTTCGACCAGTTCAAAACAGTGTGTCAGTTTATTTTGTGCTATCTGTTTTGTTGGGGAGTCGTGCTGTGCACGACCTCACCCTCGAGATCTATCTACCACCGACACTATTCTCTTGCGCGCTCAACGTGGACTGGCTGTCCACACCCGCAGTGTCTGGAAAAACGGAAGCTCTCTCATCGTGGACTCTTTGGCTTCGAGATGGTTCAGAAGATGGAAGCCTTCGCAAAGGTAGGAGCGGCACTCGTCGCAACTTCTTACCTGGTACATTCCTTCTGTCCTGTTTATATCTCCGCAACAGAAGACAGTCTGGAAGTGCGGCAGTCCGCCGACGGAACAACGAGCACTGGTCGTTCATGGGACAATCCCTTTGAAAGAGAGGCGAAGAGAAGTCCGCAAGGACTAGCGGATGAGGAGCGAAGTTCGAATGGCGTAGAGGGGGAGAGCAAGCGGCGCTCGCCGCTGTATCGAAGATCGTCGTCAGGTCTCTTCTCAAACCAGTCTGGCACGCTACAGAAGCTTTTGACTGCAGCTCTGCTTAGCGTGGGAATGTTTTCCGCAGTGCGCATGGGCAAGGAGCTCATGAGCGGGCCGCCTCGTGGTGACGAGGACGCGGTCAGAAGTCGCCGTACCGCCCCAGTCGCAGGGCTTCCAAGCCGTTCTCTTCCGAATAGTTTGGTTATTGCTGGTCTTACATTGCTTGTGGTCGCCTCCAGTCTTGCAACGCCACTCCGTTCGGAACACCGGGGGAGGAGATCTGAGGACGAGGAACCAGGAGAGTCGGAGACAATCTCCGACGCATCTCGTACCGTCGGCTTCTTCCACAGGGGAGCGTATTTTAAGTTGGAGTTTAGTGAGGAAGAAGTAACTCGTTATAATATAAAGCCTGAAGACATCAAAGAGCTTGAAGACGCTTTCAATGGATCGCCGAGAGAAGTCAGAAATGAGGCAGAAGGGGTGATGGAGTGTTTCTGGGGGAAGCCGACCGAGCCCACCAGTTCAGACCCGAAGCTCATGGGTTTCTTTCACTTACCGGATGGTAGGCAAAATTATTTGACCGTACCTAGTAGTGTTTACGACTGCACCAGCTGTCGTCAAAAAATTTACGATTTAGGAGAGAAGGTTGGAGAGTATGAACTTAAGCTTACTGCTAGCCGCGTGGAGGAACTGGGGAAGGTGTCGAACCGAGGGGGAGATCTACAAGTAGTATACGAACTTAATGAAGGTGGCAGGCCAGAATGTTTCATAGGGTATGGGACCCCAGGAGATGCCGAAGAGGAAGATGCGGATGTTGTGAGATTCTCTCTTGGTGATACTGACTTCGTAATTTTGCTCTCTCACACTGCTAGAGAGGCACTCGAGGGTAGAGCGGGGACCCGGAACCTTGTCGGGAGTCTCGATCCGACAAGGGAATTGCTGGGTAATCTCATGGGCGAGTTGACGCTTCCGCCGACGATGAAGGCGCTCACCTGGGGTCCCCCGGGGGAGCCCGCGCGATTCGAACTTCGGGGGGACATGGGGGTGCTAAGGAAACCTCGGAGGCCAAGCGCAGAGTTACAATGGGGGCACGGCGAGAACAAAGTTACTTTTGAAACGCAGCTTACCCGGTACAGTGTTGGCCTTCCACACCACGTTCAACTGGTCATGCGCAGGGCAGACAATAACGCGTGGCCTCTGCTAAGAGAGTTGTTGAGAGTCGCTTTCCCGCATCTCCACGCAGCATTTGTTCGAGGAGGTATGACAACTCACTGATCGTGATTGTGTGAAAGGTGTCATGATTGTAGAGACTACGCCTTGCATGTCAAGTTTTTTCATATGACGCGACTTCCGTTACACGATCGATTTGTTTAGTCCATTTCCACCCTATATTGCAGCCTACAGTGCTACCGCCAAACAAAAATGAGTGAAGTGACAAGCTCACTCACCGCTACTATGCTGGAGGCTCTTCATTGTAGTTCTTCTAAGGGATGAATGCGGTACCGCGGGAGGCGAGAGCGAGTCTGACGTTCTGAATCCATTTACTCTGGCTTGTCTATACGTAGTGACCACGCTACAAGTCGAAAATACAAGTTGCCGTGGTCACCACACGGTATGTAAGAGACAGCTACGCGTCTCGCTGTATACTTACAGGTTCACACAGGGGTGCTCGCTAACTATACGTACCACATGTTTCATACAAAAGATTTGTATACGCACACTCGAACACCTATTACTAAGCCGTGTTCGCCAACACAGCGGACGGCCCCGCAGTCCTGCCCACTGCGAATGGATACTGACTGTATATCTAATCGTATCCCGCACTGCTGATAATCGAATAGGCGCCTGCTTTCATATACGTACCTAGGTGCATCGCATACAGTCGTGCATGCACGTACGTACAGGAAGTACCCCCACTATACATACGTCTGTGACGTCCGTCTACCTGGACCCCATATTGAGGTGCAGTGCACTTCATCCAGTGGCAGGGAAGAATTCTGAGTAGACCTATGACCCAAGGGTCGAGGCGTAACAATTCTTCAAGGACTCGTGCGCTCTCTGGCCGGAGATGTCTCCACCGCGGTCAGCCGATTTGTCGGGAAGAAAACGAGCCGGCTTCGAGTTATGTATCCATACAATCTCGACGGTTCTATATGGTATAAGCCGTATTCTTGGAAAGGATAGAGATGAGCGATTGACGGAAAGCACACGGAAGAAGATCTCTTTTTCTGTCGAAGGCTATGCTCCGAAGTTCCTTCTTGCTAAGCGGGTGACGCACATGTTCTGTATCTTTTTTCATTGACAATAAGAATGTGTGTGCAACACAGAGGTATAGAGTAAATTGATAGACAACGATACCTGAGACCATACAGCGTGGCGAGGACGTCACATAGATAATGGGGAATATGGGGTACTCGGCAGACGGGGTTTCGTTCGGGCTTCGGCCCGCAGTTCCCGTACGTAGGAGGATGTACATCTATGTGTATTCCTGCATTTTCATGCACGAAGTGACTGTAGCAGTGAGTGTGTCTAGTGAACTAGATCAGTCTATAGAGAGACAGATGTTCAGAAAGTGACCAGGTGAACGGAGAAAGACGCGCGTATCCGGAGCATTCTTGTCAGATCCATCCATACAATCCGCCAGAGGTACAGTCAGCCAGCGTTTCGCATGGAGTTCGCTCATGTAGTTACAGGCAGGCAACCGTCAAGAGTCAGCTGCGGCACTTCTCTACAGGAGCCTCGTGTTGCGTCCCCGCCGTTGAGGGAGATCTCCTGTCTCGAAGTGCGCGGACTTGAAAGAAGGCAAAGAAGAAGAACGCGGAAGAAACGAAGAACGAGGGAGGCAACGACAAAAAGGAGGTGATCAAGGACAATCTAATAAGATGGCGAAGAGATAATCGATCCCTGTTATCATTTCTTTCTGTCGTGTCTTTCTCTTCAGGTGGATCCCCACGTTCCTGTTTGTTTTTAGCCTTCACTAGAAGGTGTGATCGCTTATATCGTCGCAGCGTCGTACCTGGCTCTTTCTTTCTGCCTTGGTTACGTCTCACCCACAAAGGAGCGATTGCCAGTGGAGCAGTCCGGGCCGACGGAACAAGGAGCAGTGGGCGTCCGTGGGATGACGATTGTGAAAGAGAGGCGAAGGGAAATCCGCAAGGAAAGGTAGCAGAGGGGGAGCCAGAGCAGGCGGCGCTCACAGGTGTATTGGAGATTGTCTACAGGTTTCTTTTCAAACCAATCCGGTACACTACAGAAGCTTCTGACTGCAGCTCTGATTAGCATGGGACGGTTTTCCGCAGTGCGCATGGGAAAGTAGCTCATGAGCGGGCCGCCGCGTGGCGACGAGGACTCCGTCAGAGATCGTCGCACGGCAACAGTTGCAGGGCTTCCAGGCGGCTCCCTTCCGAACGGCTGAATTGTTGCCGCTGTCACATTACTTGTCATTGGCTTCAGTTTTGCGTCGCCACTCCCTGCGGGACGCCCGTCGAGTCCAGATGACGAAAATGCAGTTGAATCTGAGGTAGCTACCTCTGCGCTGTCTCCTACTGTCGATTTCTTCTACAAGGGAATGCATGCTAGTTTGACGTTTAGAGGCAAAGATGTAGCTTTCCATCATATAGGGTCGAAAGACATCTACAGGCTTCGTGAGGCTTCGACCAAACAGCCGAAAGAACCCCAGTATGTGAACCAAGGCGTAACGGAGAGTTTGTGGGGCTTAACCAAGGGCCGTTGCACAAATCCATGACCCTTGGGTCTCTTTTTCTTGAAAGAAGGTATAAAAAATTAATTGGAGATATCTCAAAGGGTTCTCGATTGCCAGCGCTCCGTTCAACAAATTTATGACTTAGGAAGGAGGCGGCTTAGAGAGTTCGACGTTCTGCTTACTAGGGAGCGAGGGGAGGAGCTGGGCACTGCCGCCCCCAGCGGGGTGTCAACAGCAGAATACGATTGAAAGGACGGAAGGACAGTATGCTCCATAGGGGAAACTCCAGGTAACGTCGATCACGTCGCTATATTTCCGAGTGGCGATACACACTTTCGAGTCGTGTTGCCTAGAAAAGTTGTGAAAAGGCATTGGCAGGTGAAGCGGGCAACGCGCTTATTGTCGAGAGTCTGGACAGGAACGGGGAACTACTGATAAACTCGTGAAGGCCCTAAGCGAAGCGACGAAGCTGGTGACGCTCTCGAGGGTTCCCCGTCGACGAGGCGTCGGGGGGACTGGACGACATCCAAGAAATTTCGCAACCCGTAGCAGCAGCCACAATGAGAATCGGGCGAATCCGATGTTGGTCTCCATGCGACGCTTACTGGGTGTAGGGTCCGCCTTCGACAAGACATCCGACCCGTCTCGCTAACAGCAGACAATTGCGGATGGGATGGGACTGAAAAGATTGTTGCAGCGCTTTTCTCGCAGGTCCACGCAGCACTTCTTCGACAGTATATGACAGAAAATCAGTGAACGTGGTGGTGTGAAAGTATTTACAAGCCTGCATAGATTGAGCCAGGTTTTTATTCTTTTTTTCACATGGCTAACGATTCAGTCTTACTTCATGTAGAGGGAACATCATGGCAAACAAACTAGTCTGTTGCACGGTGAGTGAAGTAAGAAAACTGAATCGTTGGCCTTGTGAAAAAAGAAAAAAAACGTGAGAGATTTTCCCTCTACATTCTTCATAAGTCTTAGGGCATTACAGGCAAATGCGGGAATAACGAAGTGACGAAAGCTCAGAGAACTGCAGAGATTCTTGATTGTCGTTTCCCTCTTTCCTCGAAGGCGATTAAGCAAATGGCGAAAAGAGGAAACTGAGTTGGGATGTTCTGAATTCATTTACACTAGCTTTAATATATATATATATATATATACGTTTATGTACGTAGTGTATTCCATTAGTGGAAAAGGAGCTTCCTGTAGCCCTAGGAGTGAAGAGCCAAAGAACGGAGGATGATAAAGTGCAGCGACCGATCACGCGTCCTATCCACTGAACAGATGAAGAGGATAACAGTACATCGATGACGGCAATATTATATCCCCATAAAAGCTGATACTCCTTCTACCGTAACCGACCACACTATACGCATCAACAATGTCCTCTTGGCGTGTGCGCGGAAGTGTAGGAATAACAGTGACAAAGCCGAGACCACGACTGTCGCTGGAGCCTTTCCTGGTATTGCAGGTTTTGAGCTCTTGTTGGCTAAACCGGCTGAAGCTGCATTCAAAGGCCTGATTACGAATAGCAGGGAGAAAACATCTTGCTCAACTCGTGCAGAGGCGCCGGAAAAAGCGCCCGCAGCAGCTGTCACTCGAGGGTGACAAGAGGCAGTGCCATCGCAGTAGACCACCACCAAGCATTCACATGGGGTGATGGCGGGAAGGGCTTTAATTCCTCGTTTCTATTTCATCTACACTTCTTTTTCCGTGTAACGAAGAACTCGATTGCCTGTCAAAATCTTTCTAGTTTACATTGTTCGTGTCACAAAAGAAGGAAGAGGGTGAACGCTGTATATATATATATATATATAGTACGTATAGAGAGAGCTATTTCTATGTAAGCATATATATGTGTATAGCTACCTATACCTATATATACATACTACTCTTCCAACCTGTGACGTACAGCCCGCGGGTTTCAATCCTTACGCTGTTCCACGAGAACACCTTTCCCGTGTGGTCAGTGAAGAAACCCTCCGTCCGTTCAGGGTTCTCACGTGGAGCGAATTTAGAGCCACTCGAGCAATCCAAACAGTCAAAGCAAAGAATTCACGCAGTCGAGTTCTGTCCGTCTTTTCGCAACACGGTATTGCTTGTCACTTTTCACGCAGGGTTTGAGGCAACCTGCTACAGGGATCCGGTCAACAACGATCAGCGTCTCTCACANNCGCTCATGAATTAATGCAGGATTTGCCACAACCTGCAACAGGGATCCGGGTAACAACGATCGTCTCGCACAACGTTGAACTTTCTTGTCGCGACACAGTGTGACCGCACGTCCCAAAGCGCTGTCGTCACCGGAAACGATTTCCAACACTAGTAGCACATCTCAAGTGCTATCGTCACGAACAAGAACACGTTTCGCACCAACAGTACATCCCAAGTGCTGTCATTCCAATTCAGTAACAGCTGGCACATCCCAAAGCGCCATGAGCTTCACCAGATGCCACCAAGGGCTACACCGAGGGCCGACATCCCTGACAAATCTCAAACATCAACTGAAGTAATTCTCTGCAACATAGCCCAAAGAGCTTAAAAATGATGGCAGTTGGAAAAGAACAACTGGAAATCCAACACATGAAAAAGAGGGTCCAACATATGAAAGGAATGATGACATCCAAAAAATACACCTTTGACTTCTTCGTCTGTCCCCTCTAAGTTCAGGAACGGTTGTTCTCCCTGCCTTCTTTCTTCTCATCTGAGCCGCCACTAAAACTCTCTGACGCCGCGCTTCAGGCGAGAAGCCGGGGAGTGGCCTCAAGACG
>NW_027153520.1:17464-17589 GCF_002600585.1 Cystoisospora suis
CATCTAGTCCCCGGATAGTGGCGAACACCCCTCCTCTTCGCCGACTCACCTGCAGGAGCGATTAATAAAGACTCTTCAGGATGCCCTTGAGGAAATGCGGTCCGGCCGCAGGCGCGCTGAGGAGG
>NW_027153521.1:0-475 GCF_002600585.1 Cystoisospora suis
AAAAACTAGGTTCTCGGCGTGGACGGGGGGGCCGCGTCGAGCCCAGGAGTAGACCTCCCCAACTCAAGGGCAACGTGAAGTACTCTAAGACGATCGAGTCGCGGCCAGAGGCGGCCGTCTCAAGCGCTAAGGTAGAGAGCAGAAGACCTAGTGAGTGCAGTAGGGTGCCGAACGTGCTAATCTACCCTAGCAGTACCGTGGAAGTGCCGTTTGTGATGAACGTGCAGAGCTGCGGGACGCTACCAGAAGAGCTGCGTACCAAGTGCGAGGCCGCCAAACGCAATAGGGCCGGCCAGTGCGTGCCAAGGGACGCCACAGGAGTGGCAGGAGGCGCACGGAGCGCCGGAAGCTCTACAACGCAAGGAATTCAACAGGCCAACCGGCCAGGAGTTAATCGCACGGCACGCGAGAAGCACAGGAAAGGCACCAAGTCGGTCGGACGAAGACCGACTACCGCGTTCCACACATCAGCACA
>NW_027153522.1:0-498 GCF_002600585.1 Cystoisospora suis
GAGCGAATGTTGCGGCTGGAGTATTTTTATCTAGTTGTCGGCGGGTCCGTCGTAGTGAGGTGAGGATCGATAGTTCGTTGTTGTACGGCTGCTGTGGCCCTTGGACTTAGACGAAGGCTGTGAGCACCAGTAGAAGTCGGCACGAAAGCAAATGAAGATCAGGGTCTCTCATATTGTATGTAGGCTAAGGGTGTCGCAGAGAGGGGAGAGTGAGAGTGGAGTTCCGTGTGCCTGGGCTGGTGGAGCATCACAGCGTGGGACGGAGCGGCGGCTGATGATGATGAGGGGGAGGAACGTGTGGTAATGTTAGGGTCCGTTCAGTTCCAGGGAGGGGGAGAGTATGGACTCTGCTGCGGAGGCACAACGGACGGTGTCGGGACTTCGCCGTGACGCGTTGTACTGACAGGAGGAAGTGAGTTGTTATTTCACGACCAGTGTACATGGAGTGACAGAGTCGCAAGTGGGTCACGGTCGGGGCTGGTGACTGTTGGGGAGCGG
>NW_027153523.1:0-8358 GCF_002600585.1 Cystoisospora suis
ATCGAGCAAAGAGATGCGAATTAGTCCTCAACGTCTTCCATATACACACCACCATCATGGAACAAACCCATCCCAACCGTCGCCTCAACCCTCCAAACGCTCTTTGCTTAACCTAGGCCGTACAGATGTATATGGATAGAAATGCATACCTGTGCATCTACACGTGCCTAACCCTACAGGTCTATCTATAGAGGGATGCAGGCTAACACACAGGTAGGTCCTGCTCCTATAGGTCTCCCCGTGTTTACTGCAGTTGTTTCTTTTGGAGAGATCCTTTGATCCATTGCCGTTCAATACCTGGAGGCAAGCAGTGGCGATACCGACAGTTATCTCCTCCATTGGGACATGTCCAGAACCACCCGTACTGTTTCTTTTCAACGGCGTCAAGGAAATGTTTACAGATGATCTCCGTGGCATTCTGTTCATTGCCTCGGTTATGCTTCGTCTTGATGACTTGCTCAAGCTTCTCTTGGTCCCAGTCTTCCATTGTCTCCATTTCTGAAGAGAAAGAAAGAAACAAGGAAAGAACGAAAAAGCTAGGTTCTCAAGTGCACGGCTACGGTCCCCCTCATGCAACTTCTCGAAACTGTAACTTTTTTTCTCCCCCGTCGGGGTTACACCCCAAAAGCAAAGACGGGCAAGTCTTCAGAACTATGAAGCGACTCTCATTTCTCTCAACCGGACAAATGCACTGCCAACCTCTTACTAACGCACTCTCCATGCGTTATCCATGCTGCCTTACTGTAGCACGAACACGCACGAGCTCCGTTGAATGCACATACGGACGCATGCATAGAAACTCCGCCTCTCTCTGTATCTATCGATCGTATCACGCAGTTGTCTTAGGTCCGAAACAAAGAAAGATAAAGCTTACTCTGTTGACGCTGATCTGTGTAAAGACTGATTTTCTGTCCCTCTTTGCTTGCCTTGGGATCGTACGTCCCGACCTGAGAGACACGTAAGTCGTACAAGAAACAAAGCACTCACCTTGGCCCTTCAATACGGCATCAGCAAATACAAGACAGAAGCCCTTCTCTCGAACCCTAGGCGATGAGCACTGTGGATATTGATCGACCACATACTTAGAAGCTCGCTGTCTCACTGTACTGAAGTCCACCTAACTGGCTATCCGAATGTCAATCTACATCTATCTATCTATCTAAGCTCCGCTCCGCAACAACGATCGGCGCCCTCCATGGGAGGAGAAGAACAACAGAGGGGGAGGGGAAGAAAGAGGCTCGTGGCGTGTCAGTGTGCAAGAGAAAGAAAGAAAGAAGCAATGAAGTAAAAAGGAAAAAACCATCTGACGACTGCAGGTAGGGCAGTGACCAGTTTGTCGCTAGAGAGGTAGATAGACAGATTAAAGATAGAGAAATAGGTAGACAGATGTCAGCAGCTGTGTGTTATAACAATGAGAGGGGAAGCAGATGGGACTACGCACGGTGACAGTGTCTTCTGCGATTTTTTTGACATTTTCGGTTCCTTTGAAGAGAGAGGCAAGAAGAGCTTGTTGTTGGGCTATCTTCTTCTTCGTCTCTTGTTCTTCCTTCTTCTTCGCTACAAGTGCTTGTTCTCCCCCCTTCACCGGTCCCTTCACTTGCTGTTGAACCCCTTTGATGTACCTACACCACACAGGAAAGCATAAACCAGAAATATGGCAATTCTAACCATCTTATCTTTCTTTGACCTCCGTATCCTTTATGTACGTACCAACCTACCTCTGATCTGTGTGTCTTTCATCTATGTCTCTGTCATCCATGTAGCTATCTATCATTCACCTACACATCTACCTTACAATTTTGAATCTATGTTTCTGTCTAGCTTTGATCTATGTCCGTCTGATGTATCTACCTATCTCTATCGTTAGTCTTTGACCTGTCTATCGGGCTTCTCCACTTCACACATCAATGTACACCTGGAACTCTCTCGCAGATGAATGAACATCACCTGACGGTGATACATATGCCTAGACAAGAAAGACACATCTGCAACAATAGCCAGACAAACGGAGGAAGACAGAAGAAGATCAGGGCAACTTACTTTTGAACAGCTTTACTTTTGTTCTTATTCTTGAGACCAAATGTTTTATCTTCTACAATTTTCTGTTTCTCCTTCTCCGCCGCCTTCTGCATGCCACGCTCGGCTTTTGTGTCCTTCTTCTTCGGAGGCATGGTGCTTAACTAGTGAAGGAGAGACGATGAGGAGACACTTAACGAAAAAAAAAAAGAGGGAAAAGATGGAGGAAAGCTCGTCAAGCAGAAACCGCCGTTGAACTACAGACTGTAGGTTAGATGAGATTGCAGGAAAGAATGTTATTTGGCGCATGCAGAAGGACTTAAAGAGGAGAAAAAAAACCAAAGAGAAACACTTCTCCCTGAGGATCTTCTGTATTGAGTTTCCTTATCGGGAGAAAAAAACGCGACTCGAGTACACCCCCCCTCTCTCTCCGGTGTAGCAGTCAAAGATTAAGACCGGCTTGAATAAGAGGAAGAGACTCAATGAATGTACGTAGAGACGACTGGGGCCTAGCTGACAGTCACACCTTCCTTGATGAGATAGAAGAAACTTTAGGCATGACGAAAGGAGAGAAGGAGAAGCGGGAAGAGGAAAGAAATCAAAGTGAAGACGTGTACACTGAATACAGGATGGGAAAACAAAGAGAGTTCAAATCACTCTCGTCCTTTCTCTGCACACGAAAGGAGCCAGTTGCTGGGTCTCCACAACGAACTGCGAAGGTGACGATGAGCGAAAGAAAAGAGAGAAAGAAGTACAGAAAGATGAAGAGAGATCTTTGAGAAAGGAGAGAAGACTCACAAATACAAGAGCAAGAAAGACCTGATACGAATCCTCGATTTGCCTGCACGCCTGTAATCGAAAGAAGAAGTGCTTATCCTTGTGTATGTATTCTTCTTGGGTTGTCAGCAAGAAGCCACAGAAGAAACGACGGAGCGGAACAGAAAACAAGAGACGTCGAGGATATTGAAGTCGGCCATACAATTTCCTCTTCCATCTGGACAGAGAGGAGGCCGACGAAGGTAAAAGAAAAGAAGAGAAAAACAAGAGACGGGGCGAGAGAAGGAGACAAAAGAGAAGAGAAGGTAAGGAAGGACGGCTGAAGCGGCTCTCCGAAGGAGGCAGAGCGGATGACCACGAGAGGAGAGAGTTCCCGTTACTTTGCTTCAAGGAAGAAACACAAAGGGAGAAGGAAGTCCAGAAAAAACGACGATGCAGAGAAAGGAGCAGAAGCAATTGAGGAGATGAAGAAGAGGAAAGCTGTACGAAGTTCAGTAAAGGTCTTAGAGTATCAGACTCCGCCGAAGACACAAAAAGAAAAAAGAAAGGCAGGAGAAAAGCTTTACCCTCCCTCCTTCGGAGGTCTCTTGTTCTCTTCTTCTCTCTTGCTCCGAAAGAAAAGAAAAGAACAAACTCCTTTCCAGCCTGTTGCAAGAGACGAAGAAAGGAGGATCTTCTCATCCAACTTGCCCACACAGCGAGCAGTCTGTCTCCCGTGTCCCCCTACCTCGGTTCTCCTCGTTTGCATGTGCATGTAGATGACTCGGTTATTGTTGATTTTGCTCTTCTTCGATACAAATTAGAGAAAATTACTGCTGACTGCATGCAAGAAGCCAGAAACTTCCTCCCCAGCAGTCTCAAACTAAAGAAAAACTTACCTCGTCTTTCTGTCTTTACTTCTTCGCCCTCTCCGTAGGTCTTGCTACTACAGTCTTCTTATCCATCTATTCAGTCTGGTGTGATTGGCAGACAGTTGAAATTCCAGAGACCAGCTGAGCTTCTGTCTTCGGTCTGTCTCTAGGAGATCTTCTGAGATTCTTAAGATGTTTCCTTTCACTTGCAACTCTCTCGGCTTTTGTCTTTTCTTGCTTTCTCTCCCTATCTGTTTCTCTCCATTAGAATGACAGGAGGAGTCTTCCCTATTCTTGAGGGTGGTGGAGGGGAGGGCAATCGTACTGTTCTGATGAGAGTGAAAGATATTCTGTCGACTTCTTTGGCTTTCAAATCTCCTTCTTGTTCGTGTTTCGAGTACACCCCTCCTCGCCTGCTTTCATCTTTTTCTCACTCTGGTTTCGCCTCTCCTTCACAACCCTTTAGTTTTCCTCCTAATTCAAGTCCATTCTTTATCCCATCGTCTTCATCTTTCTGTCCTTCCGTTTCTCCCCAACAGCGTCCTTTGTGTCTCCCCGGTCATCCATTAGCTTCTTCGTCTCCTCTTGGATTCCCCAGGAGATCTTTCTCTGGTGTATCTTCATTGAACTTCATCATCTTTCCTGAGACTGACCGTTCTTTTTCCTCTTCACTGAGGTTTCGGACTGAGTTTAGACGAGGTGTACGCACAGAACCGAAACCCACACAAAATGATGGCCATCTTCAAGCGAAGAACATCTCGTCTTCCAGCAAAACAGACACCTCAAATGCTGAAGAGAAGAAAAAGCAGGGGTCTCTGAAAAGGAAAACAGATGAACACTTGACTGCCAGCCTCACCTCGTCCTCCTCACCTCTTTCTTCTTCCTCTGAAGACATGCAGACTCGAGGCGAGAGGAGAGGAAAGGGGGAACACTCATCTTCTCTCCGCAGTCGTCGTTTTTCTTCTTGTTCTCCTTCTAAGGAAACAGATGCAGAGAGTCTAAAAGCAGGAGGAACTTCAGAGAAGGACAAGGAACAGGGAAGGCAGGAACTCACGAAGAAGAAGAGAGTTGAGTCTTGCCGGGACTTGCCAGCAAATGAAGAAGAGGAGATCTCTACGGTTTTAGATCAGAGTTATGTGGGGAGTGAGGAAGATCCTCTTTCGAGGGAAGCATCACTGGAAAAGAAAAAGAACAAGAAAAGGATAATCGACCAAGCAGAAAAGAACCCCAGAGCTCAAAGTCTAGAAGAGGGACCCCCTCTTTCGGTAGGTCGTAGAATAGATGGGAGGAAAAGAAAAGAGCAAGAAGAAGACACGTCACCCTCCTTCTCTACTGAGCACTCTTCTTCTATTCCTAACAAATCTTCTGTCAATGAACTTTCTTCTTCATCTTCCTCTTCTTCCTCGTCTAGATCAGAACCATCTTCTACTTTTCATGATAATGAAGGAAGTGAAGGAGAGGAAGAAGAAACATCCTCAGCCTTTTCTTCCCCTGTTTCTGGCCATGCTAGTCTTCTGTCTCAGAGGTCTCCGTACACCCGATTCGACTGTATGCGGACATCTCAGGAAGAGCCACTTCTCAAAGACGCGTTGAGTAAGTTCAAATCTATTGTCAAAGAACAGACTGAACGACGAGGAGGGAAAGGATGGCATGTATATGAAGGATGGCCGCCAAGATCTCGTATCCCTCTTGGGAATGAACAGTCAAAGGTAATTCAGCTGTATATGCACCTGAACTGTTAGAAATACAACAGTCCACGTACACTTCCGTGTGCATCTCGGCTCTTCTCTCTGCGTTTCGCTCTTACGAGAAAATGTCTTTTTGATATGAAGATTTCTCTGTAGGGTCACACGCAGAACCTCACGTCTGTCTTCTTTCTCTCTCTTACCTTCCTCTGGTATGTATGCATGATAAGATCGCTAAAAAGGACGCTAGGCTTAGAACTGCTGTTTCACACGTATCATTATACGGCGAAGTGAGACGTGTGTCTTCAGTTCTGCTCCAGCTAGGAAGATCTGTTTTACACGTGATTCTTTCCTCTAAGAAACTCGATCGTTTGATGCAAGAACATTTGCATTGAGACAATGTACTTACCCCGCCCTGTATGGCGCATGATTCAATCTTCCTTAGTGCACGTAACCTACGTTTGTCCCGGTAGGGTTATCAACCCGCCGTTATCTGGATTCTCCGTTGTGTTGAAGATGTTTCCGCTCCTTTTCTTCTTTTTCTCTCTCTCTTCGCGCTTCTCATAATCTCATGAAGCTTTCTTCGCTCTCCGTGACTACTTGTATCTACGGTGTCCATTTGCATCTCTTCATTCGGGCTATCTGTCTATCTCTCTATTTATTTTTATTCATCTCTGTGTACGGTACCTGTTGGCTTCATACATACTTCACGATGGTGTATCCCATATTCATATCCATTCACATTCATATGTATCTGGACATCTATAATCACACATAGTCTGTAGAGTGTGTAGATGTATATACCCGCATATCTGGTCTAGTCTTTCCCACTGGAGATCGGCGGCTCCATGAGAATGAATGTTCTTTCTTCTCTTTTGTCTTTCGTTTCAGTTTGGTCCTTTGAATCGACGTGTGTTTGTTTTCAATCGGCGGAGCGGTTGTGGAAGAAGAAGAATACCTACCCTGGTTATATGCTGCGCTAGCAAGCCTGTCCTAATGTTAGATGAGCCAGAATTCGAAGCCTTGGTTCAAAAGCTTCCATGGATCAAGCATGAAATGACAGAATTCAAAAAACTTCTTTAAAGGCTTATAAAGGAAAGCAGGGATTCTTTCGAGCTGGTTACCCAAGGTACAGTCTTCTTCTGTTGGTATCTATACTGGCTGTTTGATGCGGAATTTATACATCTATATATGTATCTGTGACTGTAGGAATCTACGCAGACGGTGGTGTCCTGGAAAGACACTGTGAATGGTGAGGTGTATGTACAGTTGGAAGATGGATTCTTGTTTTGACCAATATCAGAGGAGGATATTGAAGGGGAAGGAGGATGGAAGGGAAGAGGAATGTCCATGGTGTTCCTTGACAGTTTCCGCCGTACAGACACCTCGAGATAAAAGAGAAGCGTTTGAACTGGATTTTTTGTGAGCGAGACTACACGGCCGTCGCATATCTTCTTCGTTTTGAAAGATTTCGAGGGTACGCGTCCTCCCGCCACGCCGGTTGCGCTTACTCTTGATAAAGAGGAGAGGAAGAAATCACGAATGTGCGGAGACTCGGCTTTTCCTCTGGTGATTAGCCCGTCATGACTGCAAAGTGATTCGTTAGGACAGGTTGTGAGCGGCCTGGCAACCACGTATACTCGGACGTAACTACCATTACATATGTCCCTTTTAATATGTAAGCACAGATACATAGATAGATAGCTGTAGTAAAACTCTGCCGTTTGGTAACAACTCTGATATGTATGAGTTTGTGTGTCGGTAGACCGGCCGATCCGGGTGCCAGGTGCATCTCTGTTGAGTGGCTGTTCTGATACATGAAGGACGTAGAAGTAGATTGAAGGTAGGCAGATATTTGCCTCCCTCGCGCAAGTCCGAAGACGAGCCAAGAAATCTTGATAATGTGAGTTACAACTTCTGAGAAGCGTTTACGCAGTTTGCTTTGCTTTCGTTCAAGTTTTCTCCGAAGAGGGCCATCATCCAGTCATCGGTTGCACGGAAGACTGAAGATTGCACTGAAGGAGTCACACTGAATACTACGAGAGTTAAACACATTGAAAAAAAAATTCATTTACACTGCTATCACCACGGCACTATCCTGCCTCCCGACAAACAGGTACAGACACACACTGCAGTGCCATGAGGAACGACATTCTTCGGAGTGGAACGGGACACACGAGCTTGCACGGAATACACACATAGACTGGACTGAAGTGAACATGCCCGCTTGATTCGGCAAGAGGTGCCTCCTCCACTCTATGTGCTTGGAGTGACGGCGTCTTTTCTTCTCTTCGAGTACGCTATTCCGAAACAGCCGTTATGCGGCCGAAGACATACTGTGTATCATCCTGATGTCTTGGAGGTATCGCGCTGAAGGGAGAAAGGGAAGCCAAGGACAAGAGGATAAAAGCGGAAGAAAGCCAATCTTAATACACTATAGACAGAGGCGGAGGGGATAACGGAGGAAAAGTGGGAGACATGCCACCTGCGCAAGAACCATAGCTGCTGTGGCGCGAAGGTTTGTCCCCTGGCAGCCTATCAAACGATGTCGACGGGCAGATGGGCTGCCTCGTGTAGTCCTCTTGGTGACAATGAAGCCCAGTGGTTCTGTGATCCTGAAGAGGAAGGGCTCTCCTGCACGCGTCATCGTCAATCGTTTTCATCTCAGAGGAAACCTGGCGGTGTTTTTTACCTTCGCCGTTCATCTTGGCGTGCAAAGCAAGCGAAGGCACGTCCGCATTTTTACCTCGCCTCCGTGCCTCCTTTTCTCGGAGCGCATCTTCAAGCTTCTTCTCCAAGATGGCATGTTGTTCCCGCCACTCTTGCTCACTTTCTCGCATAAACAAAGACATATCATTCTTTAACGCGACAATAGCGCTCTGGTGCTCGAAACCCGACTGAGCAGACAGTCGGCTGTGCTGACGAGCTATGGTCTCGCACGCTTGCGTAACTTGATGCACGATGCCCGTCTCTATCTCCTCGACTCTCTCTGTCAAGTTCTTTAGTTGTTCACGTGCTTCACTCGTCAT
>NW_027153523.1:8583-11018 GCF_002600585.1 Cystoisospora suis
GCTCACTTTCACGCATAAACACGGACATATCATTTTTTAATGCGACAAGGGCACTCTGCTGCTCGAAATCTGACTGAGCAGACAGTCGGCTGTGCTGATGAGCTATTGTCTCGCTCGCTTGCTTCACTTTGCGCACGATGTCCGCCTCTATCTCCTCGACTCTCTCTGTCAGGTTCTTTAGTTGTTCACGTGCTTCACTCGTCATAGCGTCCTCAAGGCGAGGTACTACGCCCTCATCCTTGAATTGAGTCAGCGCTCTTACTTCATTGCGCGTATCGTGGATCTCCTTCTCCAGTGCCGCATGCAGTTCTCGCCACTCTCGCTCACTTTCACGCATAAACACGGACATATCATTTTTTAATGCGACAAGGGCACTCTGCTGCTCGAAATCTGACTGAGCAGACTTTTGTCCTTGCTCAGATGCGAGGAGGTCACACATCTTCTTGATCTGCTGCCTGGTGCTGTCCTCGGTCTCCTTCGCTCTCTCCGTCAGGTTCCGCGCTTGCTCATTAAGCGCACGCTTCAACTTCTTTTCCAGGGTGGCAGTAGCAGTCAACACCTGCCGGTTGACCATCAAAGAGACCTCACTTCGGTGGTTCTCCAGCAGTTTTTGAATGTCAGCCCAGTCGTATTGTCTTTGAGCGTCGTGATGCATCTCGTGCACATCACCAACGTGGCCCTCCGCCCGTCTCTCCGGAGGCTCGACGGTTGTGCCTTTTTCTGTCGCCTTCCCACCATCAGGCTCGCCGTTACGGCCGTCTTGTTCCTGCCGGCTGCTGCTCGTGCTGCCAAGCTTCGTACCGAGCTTTTCACTCCACTCCCGAAGCTGCTCGTCCAACGAGGCCTTCATCTTTTTCTCTAATGCACTCGCCATCGTCGCTACCTGCCGTTGGACTATCATGGCGACGTCGGTCTGCTGTCTCTTCAGTAACTGGCGTATGTAGGTCCAATCGAACTGTCTTTGAGAATCGTGAGGTCGAGGCGTACAATGTGTGTAGCCATCGCCCTCTGCCTCCGAATGTTCCACTCCTTGCGTCACCGCCTTCGTGGTCTTCCCCCGCCCTGCATTGTTCTCCGGTGCGACAACTGCCTGTCTTTTCAATTCCCCAGTTGCCTTTTTTTGTTCTTCCAGCTCCTGCAGCTTCGCCTGAACTTCTGTCAGTTGCTGCGTGTTCGAGTTAACAGTGTAAAGAAGCGTAAAAAACGCCGTGCTGAGAAAAGCTGTCTCAGATAGTACCGCCTTTGACCGTCTCGTAGAGACTAACGCCATGGTGGTACGGTGCACAGAAGTAAAGATTAGTCTGCCTGGTACGACGAGACCTTGAAAAACAGAAAGCCTGGTGAAATGGAATTGCTAAAGAAAAAAACATGAAAAATTGGGACTTGTTGAAAATGCACAGAAAAAGAAAGCTCGAAAGATTTTCGCACAATGGAAGATCTGAACCATTAAACCTAGCCAAACCAACGAGCGGCCGGAGAGTGATCAGATCTCTTCCGAGGGGAACGCGGCCAACAAGCCACCCTAGTTGCAGGCCGTCCGTGTGAGGCCGGAAACCTCGCGGGGGTGATCTAGAAGGCCGCTCGATGAAGGACAGCCGCGGTAGTCCTTTCTGGAATATCAAAGGGACTGCGGCTGCCGTGCCAAGTCAAATCTCGATGGCTAGCTGACCTGTATGCGCCCGTCAAATCGATGCTGGTCTAAGAACCATCTCCGCTTGGCTCGACCGCGGAGTGACAGTACGGTTCGATGAGCGAGCCTCGGTACGCAACGGCCTTACCACCGGAAAGCTGTCATTTTTTTCGTTCCACCGTAAAGGCACATGTGGCCGCTCGTTTCAGGTCTAGAATTACGCAGCTTAGCTTGCTGCGAGAGTCGCCAGCCCGTTCCACGACCATACGCCGCCATACGTCTGTAGGCAAAGAATTTTCTCCTTGCTAACTGGTGAGCTGTTTGTCACACCATGATAATCATCGAATTTTGTATTGGGATGTAGACGTGGTGAAAACATTACTAAGGCTCCAGCTAAAGACAGGAACAGGTAAGATCAAAAGCTACCAAAACTCAAACAGCTGCCAGCAAGTGCCTCACAGCAGGCCTCCGCGCCTAAAACACTGCCTCTTTCCAGTAACATTGAAGAGGAAGGAATCCTCTGTACGACATTAGAGGAAGTGTTTAGATAGACACAACTGCAAACAGATCGTCGTAGGAGTTGCTGGATGAGGAAGACGGAGGCAGGAGTGAGAAAAGGGATGACAGAAGTCGGGTTCGAACCAACGCCCTTTCGGACTGCGGCCTANNGACCACTCGGCCATTCTGCCTGAAGTGCGGAGCGCGACAGGAGTAGAGCTTCGCTCGTTCAAGGCGCTGGCGTAGATTGTCTCTGGCGGTCCTCTTCGTGGTGAGAGGGTATTAGGCAGAATGGCCGAGTGGTCTA
>NW_027153523.1:11028-20260 GCF_002600585.1 Cystoisospora suis
AGGCCGCAGTCCGAAAGGGCGTGGGTTCGAACCCCACTTCTGTCATCTCTTTTCTTACTCCCGTTTCACTTCAGCTCTCTCTTAATGATGTTTTCCGTCCCCCAACTTTGACATTCTGTCCGAATTTTCAGACAGTAGGAAGGCAGGGGCAACCAGTCATACTGCTAAGGACTTCTGACGCTTTCGGTTTTAGACAAGGAAGGAACGCACGTCTGAGAGAAGAATCAGGACTGCATGCAGGCACGTAGTCGATAATCGCTCCCTCAGTTGCTCTTCGTTCAGTCGTGAAGGTGCTGAGGATAGACCTGATTGTCATGTAATGGAACTATAGAACATTCTTCTCTCAGGATCGCTCGATTATAACGGAGGGGCTTACGAGCCTGTTACCTCGCTCTCAAAGGAGTGATCTTCTCTCTCATCAAGGCATCAAAGATACTTCACCGACACACTCATTCTCAGATCTAAAACACGTTTTCTCTCCGTTTGAAGTTTGAAGACACCTAGTCTCTTTTCTTTCTGTCCTTCTCGTTTGAGGAAGGCAATATCCTTTCTTTATGTGTCGTTTCTTGTCCTCATTCTACCTTTCCGTCTCTCCCGTCTTTGTTTTTATCCGGCCCCCTGGAATGTCTTCTCTCTCTTCGTTGTCTTGTCTAGTTCTCTCCCCTTTCTTTCTCTATTAGTAATTGCCTCTGCCAGCTTCTGCGAAGAACATCCAACTGCTCTCTCGTTTTCGCCTGCAGTCGAAATAACCAAAGAACCTTCTTTCAGCTATTGTTTTTTACCCTTTGTTCTTGTCTCCTCTTCTTCTATGGCGCGCCTGCGTCGTCCTCGTTCTTCCGATTCTTCGGATGATGAGTCTTCTCCCGCTCTTTCTCCTTCCCTCCCTCCTGTCCCTTCCCCCTCCTCTTCTTCGTCTTCCTCTTCTCCCGCGCCTCTTCCTTTTTCTGTCACGGAAGGGAGAAGAAGACACAGAAGGCTTGTTAAACCGGAAAGAGAGGATCTTTCACCCCGTGAAGAACTTTCTACTGTTGTAGAGGCTTCTTCTTCATTCTTTCGGGATATTGCAAGAGATGAAGAGAAAAGGAGTCATGAAGAGAATGAAAGGAGACTCCACGTATCTTCCTTACCTTCTTCGAGTCCCCTGAGAGCACGTGAAGTTACACATGAAGCTGAATGGAAAGAGATTCTCAAGCCAGATGCGCCGAGCAAAGAGGAAGCAGAGGAACTTGAAGCTTTGCAAGCAATGATTCTAGATGTCTATGAAGAAAGAGAGAGGCGGAGACAACAAATAACTCGTCTTCCTTTCGCAGATCCCAGGAATGGTAATGATGATCTTCGCGTATGTAAACAGGAACGGATACTGGAAGAAGAGGAAGAAATGGAAGCAGACGGGATGTCTCCAAACACAAGTAGACGTGGTGTAGAGCAGAAGAAGATAGACAAGAATCGCGAGACAAGAAGAGGGGAAGAAGACGAAGAAGAAGAGGGGAGAAGAAGAAGGGGAGAAGAAGAAGAGACCCAAGAAGAGACAAGGAAATTAAGATATGATGCAGTGTATGCATCTGAGCCTCTCACTCTGAGGAAGCAAAAAACTTCAATCCAGTGGACAGAGAGAAGTGCACCTTTAGATCCAGATGTAAGTCTCTCTGTCTCATCCCCTCCTTCGGAGGATCTCCCATACAAATTCCGTTCTACTCTACTGTGGATAGGTACATTCGTATCTATACACACCTACCGCTTTCTCTTTCTCTGGAGCCTTTATTCACAGTAATAAGTGTTTCTGAGCCGATAAGTGCAAACAGATATACATTTTTACCAACCTTTCACAGGAAAGCATGTTCGGGTGGATTCAACTATCGTCGTTTCTCGGTCTACCCTCATGTGCACTTGACTATATACACCACCACACACAGTCTTTGTCTTTGTATATCAAACGCTCTAGTACTCCTTTGTTCCTTCTTCGATCATCGCAGCATACGTGGGCGCGCGTTGGTTTCTGTATTCCTCTTTTGCAAAACTCTGAAGAGGATCAGATAAGCTGCTCACAATTCTCTCGTTCTTCCGCTCACCGAGTTCTTTCTGTCTCTCTCTTTCCGTTCGTCTTTCAAGGTTAAGAAGAAGCTCGTCCACAGGGCTGTACTTGTATTGCTCTTCGCCATTCCCTATGCTGCCCGTCAGAGCGATCTAAGAGAGATGATTCTTCCTGAAGAGACTCTGAAGAAAATCAGTATCCGGCTAATACTCAGTAGGGTCAAAGTGCTGTGAATGAATACATATAGTTGCATGAATATATATATATATATTAGCCATATGTGTGTGCGTGTGTATACACCCTGGTAATCCCTACGCGCGCGTGCACAACTATTTCTTCAGTCTATCTGTGTAGACACACATATACACATGTATAGCTCTATGTACAAATTTTGTCCTACGTGCTTCTACACGTAGAGCTAGTCGCTGGCCGATCGTAGGGCCTGGCTCTTGCTGCATGCGCCAATTTGCGTTTCCCCCCGGGCTGAAAGACGAGAGAGTAGGCATGATCGCCTATGCTGTCACTGTTCTCGGATTTATCGATATATTTGGCTGTGTCTACGCGTGTCCAACACTCTGTCTATGGCTACACATGTACTGACGTGTCTGTAGCTATCTATGTATTTCGCTGTGGGGTGCGCCCTGTGTATGTACCTCTGTATTGCTATGGCCTCCCTCCGAACTCGGAGATGATCATCCGATCAACGGGCGTCGAGGTTAAAGTAGTAGGAAGTAAGGCGCTAGGCTGGTTGAAGGGGACGCTGTCTTTTTCCTTGGTTGCTGCGCCGATCTCTCGATTTCTGACTTCGTATATATGTCTAGCGCTCCGTCTCTGTCTAAAGGTAACTACAGTTACATGGCTGTGGGTGCCTGTCTATCTGTCTTTATCTTCAAATCTCTGTCTATCCCGTAAACCTACCTCTCTCATTCTACGTTTCTATATCTGTCCACTTATCTCTCCGTATATATCTAACGAAACACGAGGACGATGGGAAGAATTCCACGTTACGGATGTCCTTTTCATGAAGCGAGAGAACCGGTAGGCTTATATTCGGAGAGTAAAGACAATCCAGAGAATCGTGTCATGGTCTGTTTTGTTTGGTGCGGAGAAGGGGAATGAAACTATAAGCACCTTTCTTTCTCCTTCCTTTTTTTTTCTGCTGTACGTACAGAAGAAGCAGCGAAATCCCTACGCAGCTATTTCGGCTTGATTCTCCATAGTCTCGGTGAACGCAAAAGTGCCAAACAAGGTAAATCCGAGCTGCGAAGTTACAGAGGGATAGAATGAGTAGAACGAGTTGGTCGATTGGAATAATGATGATGATAAGATGGGCGGAGATTCTACTGGTGGATGAGAGAAAAAACCACTCCGAATGAGTTTCTCTCAAGTCATTCTCTTTTACGTGAACAAACGGCCACTGACGAGGTTACTCATTTTAGTGAAGAGAATAGACGACTGGCTTTTCTTTCCGGTCTGGTTACCTGAGAAATCGATAGTTTTCTCCTTACATTTTCTTATGAGAGACAACAGGACACGAGAAGGAAGAAACAGCCTGTGCTGGAGCTTCTTTCAAAATCGTCTACATACGTGCGTGATATAGAGAGCGTTACAGTGGGACGCCTATATCTATCCCTATATATGAATTTCATATATGTATAGGGTGTCCTCTGTTGGAATGTGAGATGAGAGAAGTGTTCCGTATGTGGTAACGCTTTTCTTACAAGATGACCAGTATCTTCTTTCTCCAGTCTCTAGACACCGTAGAAATTTTTTGCCTGGTCGACTCTCCTTTGATAGCTTTTCACTGGATTCCGATTCCTCAGCTGGCGAGGATTCTTCTTCTCATCAAAAGAGGTCCACTACACTGGCCGGATGTTCATGTAGGAGAAAGCTAAAGACACTTGCAAGCGCACGCGTCTTCGTTGTCTTTTTTTTCTCCTACAGTGACATCGTGGCTTCGTCTTTCCTCTCTTTGCCATCGCTTTCTTCCCTCCTCATAGCTCTTCTCCTCTCAGAAATTCTATGCAGCTTTTCGGGTGTTCACAGCGCTAGGTCGACCATATTCAACCTGAGGCAAATTCTGATGCGCGACTCTCTCTCTCTCTATCTATATACATATGTATATATGCAGACATATGTGAGAGAACGTAGATCGGAGATATCGTCATACTTTCATTGTAAGTCTTTTTGTCTTTAGGCTGCTTTTGTTTATCAGTGTGTAGCGTGTTTTTTCGTGCGTATGTACAGAGGAGTTTTATTATCTTTCTCAAGGCGTGGCGCATGCACTGCACATTCAAAGCCTAACCTCAGACCGTGAGAAAATGGAGAATTGGAGGAGATAAGGCAACAACATACTGATTCTCACGCGGGCTTAAATCGAGAGCTTCCTGTACTTCATTTTCACTAGCATTCGAGTGTATGTACACGAGATATAGGACAAAGCACGCGGGATTTTGTACTTTTTCTTCCATCTCGCTGCCCGCGCGTCATTGCTCCATTTCTGCTTTCGCTTGAAGAATGCTCCGCCTGTTTTTCTTTTCTTTTGAAACTCTGGCTTCTCCTTGTTTCTTTGACTGGTTCTTTCTCTCTTTATCTGTATAGTCTTCATCCTCCTTTGCTTTGTAACTGCATGCCGAAAAGATGGACACGAGACACCCGGGTGTCAGTACCCGGTGAGGAAAGTTTTGACTTTTGTAGGAAGTCACCAGCCTCTTGCTTTCTCTTGTTTGTCTAACTTTCTGCGTGGGATACTTGCTTAGCGTCTTGGCTCGAGGAATCCCGAGCTGGACTGGACTTCCCTTATTTCTTTCCTTTTTGTTGTGGATGGTTTCTCACGGTATGTTGACGATTTGCTATTTCTCTCCGAACAGGAGTTGCGTGTATTTCTGTGTTCATCGTTCTTTGTGCTTTGGTAAAACGCTAGGCACCGGAAGGGGGGAAAAGGCATCATTTCTTCTATCCTTTCTTCTTCTTTTCTTTAACTCAGGTGAACATTGTCTTCGCGGATTTCTTCTTTTTCTTGTTCCCTGCTTCACTGTGTGTCGTGGTGTACTGCATGCATCTGACCTTGCCTCTTATTTGACTGCATGCGGGCGGCGTGATATCATCGCCGGGTTTTCAGGTATGCTCACTTCAAGGCTCTACTTCTCAAATTCCTCCTCCCTTGTCTTCTCTCTTTTGATTTGCTAGATTCACTCGTTTCCATTCATTGAGTTGTCTGCGCCTATGTACACGGTTGTCTTCTTTTTTACTCGTCATCCCCAGCTGTGGCCGTCGATCTGCCCCTGGCTACCTACCTCTATATAACTACTAGCTAGATATGTCTGTCTCGGGGCGGTTGTTGATTGCTATCTCTCTATCTCTATCTACCTCTGTCGACTGTTACCTTGTCTATTCATGGTTGTGCACGGGGTAGCTCTAGGTGTCCATATATATCATTACAGTCGTATGTGGCTGACTACCCACGGCAGCTATCCAACTATAGCTATGCAGGGCTGCGCCGAGCTAAAATCTCCGGTTCTGATAATTTACCCACGGCTATCTACGGATATGCGGGTGGCTGTCTATGGCAGTTCCTGGTAGCCAGATATTCATTGGTACCTTTCTGGCTCAAGCATTTGTGGCTATTTACCCACCGCCGTCCACCGCACCTAATTGCGTTGCCACTACTGTTCTATGGGGCTATCTGTGTCTATCTTTATATCTACAGCTATCTGGCTGTATGTAGATATCTACGTCTGTCCATGGCTGTCATTGAGTGTCGATCTTGCTGTGACTTCCTGTGGCTATCGGTCTATTCACGGCGCTCTTTCTTTATACTTGTCTACCTCTTGCTCGCTGACTATCTACGGCCGCATGTGGTTAGCCACTGAGGTCTACGCGGCTAGGTCGACATGTCTACTCCCACTTTTTCATGGATGCCCCTCCGTCCATGACTACCTATGGCTAGCGCCGGCCAGCTGTCTAGCTGCCTGTAGCTGCGTCCGTGAGAGGTGTATTTTTTCATGACTACTGAGCTTTGAGGTTCGCTGCCTGTCTGTCAGTATCTATCTTTGTTTATATGCCTGTCTGTGTCTACGCCCCTACCTGTGTACGGCTCTCTGGGGCTAGATGTGTTCATCCGCCACGGTTTTTTTCATCGATCTAGAGAGGAGTTTCACTGTGTTACTCTCCACCTGTTCGTGACTTTCCTCACCTATCTGTTGCTACACAAGGCTCCTCTAGTTGGCTACATGTGGCCAGCTAGTCAGGGCTAGCTGCGGCTGGCTACATGTGTCTACCTACAGATTTCTACGACTATTCGCATGTGGCTATGTATTGCTGTCTGTATTTTTTTGACGATCTGACGTAGGTTTGTCGCCACCTCTGGCTATCTGCCTACAACTGTGCGTGGCTATCTGCCCGTGGACCCAGTGCAATCTATGCAGGGCTGTCTATAGCTTCCTATGGACGTGTATCTTTTTTAGATCCGCCTGTTGCTGTGTGTGGCTGCCTCTCAGTCTGTCTGTAGCCATGTAAAAGCCATTTACCTGTCTGTAACTATGGTTCTATCGGAGGTCATCTGTGGCCACCCATCTTGTTCTGTCTAGCCGATCTCTCTATGCTTGCCTATGTGTCCCCCCGTCGATGCCTGAAGAGGGCTTTCTATGCTTTGCGTTCACATGTAACGGACACTGTACAAGGGTGCCGATATGAGACTTTTCCGAAGTGCAGTCCTACATGTGTTCATCTAGAAAAAATCTGCACTAAGTCCAGGGAGTCTCCCTAAGTAGTTGATGATGAGGTTAAGTGTGCACGTATCTACACTCGCTTCTTGTTGTTCTTCCTAGAATGTCCGGTTTCCGTTTCCATGTGTCTGCTGCTGAGTTGACTTGGTGTGAGTGACCTTCGGAGAATGGTCCAGTCAGCATGACTTGAGAAATCGAGGGACTTGTAGGAGAATCGCATAATAGCTACACATGTACGTACTTCTCCTACTTGTCTAGTATGTGCTGGAGCTCCTCTCTTTTGTCAGAGCAGTAGTGCATGCGTCAAGAAGACGTCGTTGACACGAAGTATTGAAGCCTCTCTCTGTTACTGATTCTTCTTGCTTTTTTGGCGCTGATCACCTTAGCTTCACATGTCTACTCATTTTCTTTGTTCTTCTGCTGCCTCCTTTTACCTCTATTTCTTTCTCCAGTGCATGCGGTCATCATTGGCATTCATTTCTCTTTTCTTGCATGCGTTGTAACACTCTACCCGGCGAATTTTTCGTCTTTACTGTCCTGCCCGATCTACCCGTTTCCTTCGTAGGTTATATGCGCCATCAGTTGCACTTGTCTTTCCTTCATGAGCTCCGAGTCTTTTTCTTTCTTCACTGGACGCAGACGTAGATCTCGCCGACCTGGCTCGTCCAGAGAATCACAAGATCAACGGGCTGTCTTTACGAGATTCGCCTACACGTAAGTCCACAAACAGTACATCTTCTTTCTTGCAGCGTCGCTCTTCTTTCTTCTCCTTCTTTATCTTTTTTTCTTCCTGCTGCTCTTGTATACGTATCTGTCTCTAGATGTATCTACCTCCTCCTGCTTTTATTCAGATGATGCTTCGAACAGGGTATATGCATGTATACACGCACACCCCGTGTGATCACCCGTGAGACGCAGTCTTCATCATGGGTTCGTGAAGCTTGTTTGGTGGTGTTTCGCCTACGACACCCAGCTCGTGCTCGCAACTCTGTGTCGAATCTCGCTTGAGAAGGGAAGTCAGTCGCTATATGCCTATCTGTCTGTTCGGAGTAAAGAACGCCTCGCATCACGTACATGCGGTTATCAATCGTGCGGGCATGGTACAGCATGCAGTCAGTTGTATCTCAGAGGGGAGTTTGTCTGTACGTTGCCCGGGAATCAAACATAAAAATGTCTTTACATGTCTTCTTTGTTTTCTTCACCGTTCATACACTTGGCAAATCCGCTTCGCATATCGCATACGTGCACAGAGTTACATATAAATATCTCCACATGCAGCACATAATGCTCAGTATCTTTTTCAAAGATGCAGAGAAGTCCGTAGGATAAGGCGAACTCTTCGTTATTAGACAACGGCGCTGTGTCGTGTCATGGTCAGGCCTCGCCTGTGTATGTGTCCGCGTATGGGGATTCCAATGGTGACAGGAATGTCTTGTGTATAGTGGGGCATATACATACGTACAGAGGGACATGAACATCATCAGTAGAACTGATCGTCACGTAGCTTGTTCCCTTTCTTTTTCAGTACTCTCCAGAGCCGTGATAGGGCCCTGGCTGCATCTCTTATACAAGTCTTTCTGTGTTTCTGTTCGTCTATTCACATCAATGTGTATGTGCCTGTATCTAATACGTCTTCGGGATGTGTGGATGTGATGTACCTGTAGATCTGAACACTCTACGCGATTTTCTTCTCGAATGTAAACTGCTGAAGTATATTCAGGTCTTTCCTCCGTCAGACCCAGATGGACATACTCCGCAGGTGAGCCGGCTTTTCATACATGATACGGCAGGCGAGAAATCTCCAACATACGTAAATAGTGATTCATACATACATACACACGTATTCCTGTAGTCCTCCTCTCTTCTTTCATTCGTATATCGTAGACATATGTACATACTACACATACATATTTACTTATACACATAAATACACCTTTAGAGCTTCAGTCGTACGAGGAATGCAGCAGTAAGGATGTTTCTCTCCGGGGTGTTATGTGGTTCTACTGTGTCGTATAGAGTCATCGGGACAGAAGTGTACAAGGATTTTTTCTTCTTTTTGAAGAATGTGTCGGCGACTTCTCTAGGAATCTTTGTCAGCAGGGGAAAGCTCTGGGTACGTATATACACGTGTACACACATTACATCGCTGTATACGTACGTGTTCTCCTTCACCTGTCTTTCTGCCTCGTCCTATCTTCTTTGTGAACCAGTCAACTGGTTGTGTCCTTATCTCTTGGTCTGCTTCGCTCCCTTCTCTAGAGCGCATATATTACACCTACAGATCGATTCGTTGAAGAGCTTTCCCTAGAGACTTTCCGCGGTGACTGTCAGGAGAAATGGGAGGTGCCGCTGCCTGACGGCGATCTAGCTGGTGACGTCATTGTAGGAGAGGAAGAAGATGAAGAACACGATGAAACTTCCAGTACTTCTTCAGGATAGGTGAGCACAGAAAGGGAGATGGAAGGGGCTCCAA
>NW_027153524.1:0-345 GCF_002600585.1 Cystoisospora suis
TCGCGGCGAGGCGCAAACGAGTGCTGTGACGGTTGACGTTGTTTTGGACTTATGATATTCTTCGGACGGGACGCTTCAAGGGTCGTGTCGCTGTCCTTGACAGCTGCCGCCGCTGCACCTGCAGGCGCCAGGACCGCCCCTGGGGCATCGAAAGCTTGAGCCGCCTGTTCACGTGGTGGTTTAGCTGGGCTTGTCACACTGTCTTTCAGTGGAATGTAGTGGTCTCTCAGGTCTTCACCATCCTTTGCCGGGGTGCGCGTGCTTGAGATCACCAGTCGCTGGTTTTTCATGTTTCCTACCGGAACTGTCGCAGTCATTTCTGCTGCAAGGTCCCGTGACAGGCTT
>NW_027153524.1:651-2349 GCF_002600585.1 Cystoisospora suis
ACGCGCAACACCTCGTGCACTTGGTCCCGGAACCAGAGGCATGGTTGGAGAACGGACAGAGCGCTGATTTTGGTCATATTTTTGACTTGTAAACTGCTGCGTAACCTGCCCTGCAGAAGCAGCTCCGGGCGGGCGTCTGGCCGGAGGCTGAGCAGGCGTCTGTCGCCTTGCTGTTCCCGAGGCTCTCGCAGCTACATTTGCCCAACTCTTAGGAGGAGCCGTCGGTTCTCCGGCTCTCCCAGCTCCCCCAAGAAAGCCGAGCTCCGGCCACTGATCCTTCTCATAATTTCCTCTCTCCGCCCCTCTCTTACTGAATTCATCTCCCCGAGCCTGCGTATACTTTCCTTCCCCCCCCGAGATGTCCTCCGCCCTGCACTCTACCTTCCACGTCCGCTCCGCTCTTTCTCGAGCTCGAAGAGCTGTTGTGCCGCGACGTCGCACCTTGCGAATCAGAATCCCGTCTCGCCCCTCGGAGGGAACTGGCGACAGGATCCTCCCTCGACACGGCATCTTCAACCTCCCGCAATCCAGATCGGCGCGACAACAATGAAGGGGCACGACGTGAGTCGACGATGTGCCCCTCGCCGCCCGACTTCCTCTCTTTCATCGATGTGCTGCAGGTTACTCCTGAAGTCCTTTGCTCCTTTCGCTGCGGAACGAAACGACGCGCGAACGAACGAGGAGGCGTCCCCGGCCGAGGATATTGGTTCCGCTGGACCGGGACACGGCAGGAGTCAAGCGAGCCGCTGTAACATCGTGACGTACGCGAGGGACTCGCCCCTTCTTGGTCTCCGTCCCTCGGTAGATGCTGCCTGCGCTTCAGGGAGGTCACGACAGTCCACGGAACTGCGCAATCGTCGCCTTCGTGTCCATCTTCCGAAGAGACAGATTCACTCCCTTTCATCGTGCAACGGCAAGGAGGTAAGTCGCGGTCGACGTCTTAGCAGAATCTTCTGACAGCACAACGGCGCTAAGCAGATGCCTCTCTCCAAGGAACTATGGGGGAGAAGCGGCAACACCATGCTGACTAGTCGAGGTTTTAAAGGGGGGCTCGGGTTTCAGTTCTTGTGGAAAAACAGAGCGAAGAGCAGACGAAGGACCGCGGCAGTAACCAGTGATAAGCGTTACTGACTTGCACTCACACGACGGACACAAAATAGCCTCTCAGCGAAGCGTGTCTGCTTGAGCGCCAACTACGGCGTCCATAGCGAAGGCGGGGAAGACATGTGGATGCAGGAATGACCCTCGCTCCTTTGACCGAGAAACGTTCTGGAGAACCAGATGGCGACAGCTGTTAACTGTGGTTGACAACAAACACTCCAGGACTAGGGACGCAGCAGCCGAATACGTAGATGAGACCACCAGACAGGAGCCCTCCGTCGGAGATGTCTGCGCATCGAGATGAAAGCCACGTGATACTCGACGTTCTACGCTAGGCTTCCACGCAACGACTGAAAAGCTGAGACAACCGGACGGAGAAACCCGGAGCCTGCTGGGGAGTGGTCGGGAGAAGTCAATTCGTGGAAGCAGAGCAGAAGCTGAATAGCGCCGAACTAAAACATGGCGAACGCGACTACACACTGAAAAGCGAAGGGAACCGAAGGAGTGTGCGAACGCGTGATCGCATCCTTGGCCGGGACATCCACTCCACCCTCGACGCAATAAATAAGGGAGACAGGACAGTCGCTCTCACGAGCC
>NW_027153524.1:2376-5585 GCF_002600585.1 Cystoisospora suis
TTCCTGCTTCGACGTGTGAATATGGGCGAAACCGTTGCGAAAGAAGAGCTCCGCCGAGATATATGCAGCTGGAGGGATGCGCAGCTTCACGGAGACAGACTGCAAACGCGTACGTACATCCAGAGCCGACCAACTCTTCACACGGACACCTGCGACGCTCCGAAGTCGCGGAAGCCGTGGGAGTTTTCTCTGCGTAACTGGCGTCGGCCCCTCGCGGCGTCGGTTCTGCGGTTCTGAGAGTAACAGGGGGAAGTGTAGACTCGAATGCTTCTCCATCAGAAAAACGTTGAAGCCGACGTGGGAAGAGGCGATACGCGGGCTTGCTTTTACCAGAGGAACCGATACTTGACGGAGAAGCGGGAGGAACGTACGGGAAGTAAGAAGAGAATAAAAGCTTTCCAGTTCGGCACTGCTGAAAGACAGGAGAAAGACAGTGAACCGTCTTCAAGGTTCCATCGTCTGGCCCTACTGACCGCCTGCTAAAAAGTGACGAAAGTAAGGAAGGAGGGAAGACGCAGCGACACTGGAATTCAGGGAGTCTTTCCCACTGTGTGGACTCATTTAACCGAAAAAGCTACCGAAGGCGAGACCCGCGTGAACGCACTTGGATGCTGCCGGGACATAACTGTGTTACGGTCCTCAGTGTGCGCAGTACGTGCTGACTGAACGACTGTCGCCGCACGTGACGAATGTGTAGTTGCCGGCATTGTTTGCAAGAACGAGCGGGTCTCCAGGAGGGCAACACTAAGGCCGGAGAGCTCCTCCGCCTGCGGGGGAGTAAAGAAGACGGCTGGTACCCTCTAGATCCTGGGGGTAGGCGAGTAGCTTCGAACGGAAAGGCACATGAAGTGACTCTTCGCGAAGAGCCCGGACCCCCGCACAGAACCCACATGATACGACGCGACTGCTTACCGGAGCGACACACGGAAGCGCAGCCCCATACCGCGCATCCTGAAAAAAAAGAGAGAAGTCCTTGAGAAGAAACAAAAGCTCGGACAATTCTTCTTAACAACCGCAACGATTGCAGACAGAATGACCGAGTATTCGAGTATCTGGATTCTGGTAAGAGAACTATCGATGCCGCCGGATGCAATCGCAAACAGGACGGAAGTAACTTACCAATACCAGACTGCACTCGAGTCCCAACCAAGTGAAGGCAGGTTCAAGCTGAGGAAGCCAGCTCGCTTGGTTGCCCAAACTCTGGTGAGACTGGTAGGGCAAGACACTTCGATGAACCAGATTGGCGCATGCAGAGACAACGCATGCAGGCTGGGCGCATGCGAGGCGTAGGATGTTTCTGCTACTTGAGCAGTTCCAGAGTACGGGTACTTTAGGGAGAAGCTTCGGCAGAGAACCTCTCGCCTGATCCGATTCTCTTGGACGGGGAGCCCCCGGGCATGCGTTCCCGCTCCTCTAAGCATTATATTCCATTGGCGGTTCTCACAGCTGATGAAAACGAAAGCGTGGCGGTCGACTACTTCTTACGATGGTTCGCCCCATGAACGGGTACGTGCTATTTTCAAGGATAGTGAAGCTTGCGGGGCATGATCACTTCATTCGGAGAAGTGACCTGCATGGGAATCGTCCTATGTAACTGCCACGACACCACGCTCCGGTCCGCGCACGCGCGCCTGCGTCCCCGTCTGAACACCTTGCCACTTGTGTAGAGAGCGTGTGACCTGCTCCTGCACGGAGACAGGCGTGGTGCGTGCTTGGTAGAACCATCGGAGAGCCATTCTTACCGAGGCTCCCAACACCCGGCTCGCGTGAAAGCATGTTCGATAACTAACGGCCTCGTAGATTAGCGCCAGGCCGAACAGGCGAAGCCGTGGGGTCGCACGGTGGGTGTCTGACCGAACGAGCTATCGCTGGGTACACCAGAGGTGCTGCACCATGGGGCGTTACCCGTAGGCTCTCAATAGCTCAGAAGCTTTGAGAAATGCGAGCTAAGCAGTTCCACAGCGGACTGCGTGCTTCCTGGTTCTCAACCCTCGCGACGCCGAATGAAAAAGCCGGATGGCATCCGCCGTACACTCAGATACGTCAACGGACTCTAGAGAAGAGGCGAGAACACTAAGTGAGGCCGACAGCTAGGTGCACTCAAAGGAGACACGCGCGCGGACCAGCGGAGTTACTAGGTGCAGACTGAAGTTCTCAGAAGACGTGTACTAGGCCAGCTCCGTGACCAAGGTCATACTGCCGGAGAACTAACGGAGGAGCAAGTAGAGAATGCCACCCGCGACGGGCGTGTTTTACACACAACAAGCTGAGGTAGGGCTTCCTAAGAAACTGCCTAGTCACTTGCGAGTTCACAGCCGGCGCTCAGGTCCGTGTGGGCCGCCCGCGTCCTGGCAGCCTGGCCCCCTTGGTGACACGACACGCTCAATCCTTGGCAAGCGCAAGTGCCTACGAACAGCCACTGGCGGAATAAGAAAGAGATAGTTACTTTCTTGACTGCCGGGCACCGCTAGGCCGAAAAAGCAGCACAAACCATACGTCTTCGTGAACTCCGATGCGCGAGGGATACACTAAGGCCCCCGCCCGTGCCAACCGGTACGCTCTCAGTGATCGGTCCCTCGTGTCCAGCTCAATCTGGGCGTGCGCCCGTAGTCCCTCCTCTTTCACAGCCAGTCTCGCGACTCCGCAACCTGAAAAACTTAACTGCAGGACCCACAGCACTGAAGATGGTCCTCAAACTGCGTTCAAAAAAAACACCTTCAGCCACGCGACTGTTCACCGTCATGTGCCTGCCTGTGGTTGACGTCTGTGTTGTTCAGCTGCAACTGGCTCCGCTTCCTGCATAAGAAAAAAAACGGGAGATTGTCCCTTATACCCCTTTTCACCGCGAGAATCACTGCTACGGATTTCAGGCATGACTTTCACGATCCCCACAGGTTAAAAAAAAGTGACCCGTCGTTGGGCTTCAAGGACGTGCGTAAGCCAAATCAGCTTGCTTTCGTCGTCGCCCTCAGGGTACAGAGCTCGGGCAGTCTCGTCACTCGGCTGCCTCCCTTTCCTTGGACGGCTTGCTAGCGAAAACTTTGTGAGCTAAGTCGGCGGGGGAGAGACCATGCGACGGACCCCCAATGCGTCGAACACCCGACACGGGTAATGGCTCCTCGCTGCTGATACAGGTCGGCCTTCGGGAGCTGCGTGCCTAAGGAAACGAAAACAACCGGCGAACTACCGAAAATGGACGACTGTTACGA
>NW_027153524.1:5591-6659 GCF_002600585.1 Cystoisospora suis
TCGGACCAAACCTACAGCACAAAGAACCCTGTCGAAAAACACCCGAGAGATGTGCCAAGGTCACGGCCACTGCCCAGTTAACCCGAAAGCTACCAGACAGACAAGGAGTCCAGCTGGCTCACCGCACGCGAGTGTCTGGCACGCGGAGAGATGTAGGGAGTACAAGGCAGCTCGGTAAGCAATTCCGAAACCACATACGGGACTGCAGCTCTGGTTGAAAGATAGCACGCGAAGACCTATGAGACGACATCACCGCCGCAGAACTGAGCATCAGCAAAGGACGAGGGAGACGATAAGCATTGGTAGTTCTTAACACACACACATATCGAAGATTGAGAGCGAGCGCCCTCGGGTGCAGCGAGTTTGACGGCAGCCGCTATTGCAGTTCGCTTCCACGGACATAGAGAACAGGAAGAAGACACAAACGGTCGGCAAGCAAGGTGAACTCACGTCAAGTGCTGGTGATTCAACGGTTGCCGTCCACTCATCCGGTCTGCTCAGACGCCTAAAAACGACAGCAAAGCGGAACAAGGTTGAAAGAGGGGAAATTCTCCGACACGGCCCTCTTCTCAGACACGGAACGCATCAGTGACCATTGTGCCTGAGCGTGCTACGGGCGCGCTGCCACAATGCTTCGAGGTGCCAAGGCACCACTTGCACTTCCGCATTCCACTCCTGCTAGGAGAAAGCACGTACGCACTCTTCCAACCACGGAAAGAGGCTACAGTGTTTTTGTCATCGGTATGAGCTTCACCCACTCTCAAACACGAGAAGCAGGAGAACAGTAACTCCGTCACGCTTCCATCATGCGGAAGTGGCACGGTCAACAGAATCCTACAACCTGGGTAGAGCAGGGGGCTGGACTCGCACCAAAGCGAGTCACATCTCAGCAGTTGCAGAGGAGAAAAGAGCTCCTGTGCGCACCTGGGCCGCAGTCAGAAGAAGCGACACGTCACTCCCCAACCCTGTAATACTTTCTAAATCCGCTACATTATTCAAGTGTACTCACATGCTACACTGGATCCTGCTCTTCGTCCGAATAGTGCAGGCAGAATGGCCGAGTGGTCT
>NW_027153524.1:6885-48903 GCF_002600585.1 Cystoisospora suis
GGTTCGAACCCCACTTCTGTCAAATGATTTGTCATACGCTAGCTATTAAGAGTCTATCCTCCAGTAGTTAAGTGATTCTAGGGATGTATGTACCGACAAAAGGATAAACTCCCATGGGTAGACCAACGTATGTATTGCTACCCCCGTGAGATATAGTCCTCTGCTCCAATGTAACATACACACGAGTGGGCGTAGCGCATGGCCGTGAAGTGCCAGCCGCACTCGAACCCCACTTCTGTAACATGATTTCCCATAGGCTACCTAAAAGAATTTGTACTACTACAGCAGTTGACTATCTAGCGAACCTACATACCCACAGAGATATAAAGCCGCATCGGTGGCCAAGCAGATGGAATGCTACCCCAGTGAGATACAATCCTCCACTCTAATTTAACATGCACAGGAGTGGACATAGCGCATGATCGTGAACTGCCAAAACTCCACCCTTAACACACGCTATACTCCACACAAGTCGATACACAAGCGATCACAAGAGACAGGCTCTAAACAGGNNGAACCCCACTTCTGTCACTCTCAGTCCGACCTAATTACTCAACTAAGACGTTATAATTGACGCGGCTATTCCTACATACGAGAAAAGACGGATCATCGCTAAGTACAGTCGTCCGAACAAACAAGATCACGTGCCCACCCAATATTCAGACATTCTCTCCAGGCAGAATGGCCGAGTGGTCTAAGGCGCTGCGTTAAGGCCGCAGTCCGAAAGGGCGTGGGTTCGAACCCCACTTCTGTCACTCTCAGTCCGACCTAATTACTCAACTAAGACGTTATAATTGACGCGGCTATTCCTACATACGAGAAAAGACGGATCATCGCTAAGTACAGTCGTCCGAACAAACAAGATCACGTGCCCACCCAATATTCAGACATTCTCTCCAGGCAGAATGGCCGAGTGGTCTAAGGCGCTGCGTTAAGGCCGCAGTCCGAAAGGGCGTGGGTTCGAACCCCACTTCTGTCACATGATGCCACATACACTACCTATGATAATTTGTTCTACACTAGTTAACAGAATCTAGCGAATCTACATTCCACAGGAAAAATAAACCCCGATCGGTAGACCAAGAGATGGAATGCTACCGTACACAGAAGTACATGTAGAGTATCGTCTTGATAGCTTAGGTACATTGACATTGACGTGCGGCGTTAGCCGCCGGTTCCCAACGGAGCTGAAATTCCTAGGCGCAATCTGGGCTGCCCCCTCAGGTGGTACAGTTACTCTTGAATATGTCCGTTCATTTGTGGCATATCTGCCTAGGTTCGCTAGGGGGTGCTGCACACGACCACCGTCGGTCGCCAGCACACCCGTTACTGTGGTGGTGGAATTACGTACAATTACATGTGCTGCACGCGCCTCTGCTACCCGAAGTATGTGCGTTGTGCAGATCCAGATGAATGACACGTACCGATTAGCTATTGTCGAAACTACGACAGGCTCTTTCTGACGCCAGCACGCGAACGGCCTTCACATAAGAAATAAAGAACAGCTACTTCGGCAATACCAACGCACCTCGACAGCTCAGACGGCGGCACAGTCTGCGATTCCAAATGGGGAGGAGCGTCGGACAAGCCAAAGCCACCTGAGAAAAAATACAGAGAAGACAAACTCGTGCGTGCCGAGCCCGACCAAATATATGCGCTGTTCAGTGAACCGACAGCGCCTGCGGTGTTCTCCGACACCTCCTCCGAAGAACAGGCCCTACCGGAGCATCAAAAAGACAACACTCGCTCCGTGAACCGTTACGCGAGCCAGGCATCCCACTCCGCCGCATTCCACCCTGACCTAGCTCTTAGCCGCATGATTATTTTCTGGAAGAAGGATGCGGCAAGGCCACAAACGCGGATTATAGCAGTGAAAGGAAATAACACGCTGCAAACAGGGAGGCACGTTCCAAAGTGAGGGTCAATGCGCCGTAGAATTCCGCAGCCCGCTCCCGGGCAGGCAAGTATTTGTTCGGCCTCAGCTTCGTTTTGGCCAGCTCACAAGGTTGCTAAGGTCGAAAACAACTCACGAAAACTCTACACCAGAGTAACTTTGAGCGCCGGGAATGAGCGTACATGTATCCCGCAGAACCCAGCCGGTCCCAGGGCCCCATTGCGAAGTCAAGAATGAGAAGTTTCACCTCAAACATCAGGGGAATGAACAGTAATGCGCCACAAGAACCGCCGGCTGAGCAGTGCTGTCAGTTTTGTACCTTCTGCCCCAGCAGCAACCCTACAATCAAACTGTAGATGTTGTAATGTATGTAGCGAGCATGGGTGATCTCGGACAGACGTGAATGTGGAGAGCTCATGAGCAGCCGCAGCCCTTAACCGATACAAAACGGAGCACATGATGCTTGCGTGTGTGCGCTGAGTGACTTCGCGTCCTCCTGACAAGCTGGAACCACTTGTGAGAAGCTGGCAGGAACTGACCTTCATCGTCTGTCACTCCTACTGACACTTCTCCTGGCGGTGGTGATCCAGAAGCTTGAGATGCTGCCGCGGAAGCGGCAAGATCTCGTACAGCCTCCTCCTCCATCATGGCAGCTGGAGAAGTATGAGGGTCAAAGGCTAAAAGAGTTCTTCTTGCCCTGTGCGCCTCCTCAGTTCCGCCTGCAACAGCCAGCAAACCGCAGCACTCAACGGACACGGCATGGCTAGGTTCGAAGATAGACACTGAGACGTCACCTCTGCTCGTCTATGTACTTCGCCTTCGCTAGGGCCCACACAGGTGAACGAATGCTGGGCCGGATGTGGTGTTAAAACGTATGATGGCGAGGCTATGCAGAGCACAGGGGTGACTCTTCAGTTCCTCGCTTATTCGTTGCCTCCCGAGAGCGGGGATCGCAAACACGCAAAAAGCGAGGGAATGCATCGGGAACGCTTTGCTGGCGCTTATATCCGGTTGTCAACTGCCGTCAAACACGAGTACTGCTGCAGCGATTTTGATCTCTGTCGCACTCAAGAATACGCATGGAGAGCGCTCTTACGCGCAAGTTAAATGTGACAGCGGGTGGCATGCCCTAGGCTTCTTCGTGTCGCCTGCGCAACTGTGCTGTTATTTTTGAACTGATCACTTAAACTAACCTCTTTCTGCAACCGACTTCGTCCGGCTCGGTTTTTCCGCCTGTGCTGCGCCCGAGGCACCCGTCTCAGGGGCGCCAACCTTCGCAGCTGCGGCACCTGAAGCTCCTTTGTGACTGACAGCAACAGGTGACGAGGGAACAAGCAGATGACCGCTCACAGCCTCGCTCGGCCGCCGGGACGAACAGGCGTCACTCTCTCGTCTCTGCTGGAGCGAATGAAAAAGAAGAAAGCCGTCTGAAACAACACAGTACACAATCCAACAGATAAGCCGTCAGAAAAGACGTCCTCAACGACGTTTCAGCCGAAAAATGAGTCACGAGCACGAACGAGAGAAAGAGAAACCCTGGTGGGAGAATCCGAATTCCGGAGCAGTCACGACGTCATCGCTAACCAGACACGAAGCGGACGCATGGAAAGTCCAGCCAGAGAGTGGGGGTCTGAATCTGGAAGACGAGTCAGCCTAAAACTGCTGCGTTTCAAACATACCACGAGCACGAAACGAGAGGGTGGCAGCCCAGAGGCCCTGGGTCCACTCAACGCTACTACAAGCCAGTCTGGCGGCCAGCCCTGTTGCTAGTGCTGATTCCCACACGGAATGAACGGCAAGAAGAAAACAAAATACAACTACTGAGCTTTATGTGCCACCTCTGAGAAAGAGAGAGAGTGACAGTCAATCTCCCCCCTTCCAGGCAGACTCCATAACGGCCAGGACCCGCATCACTCCACTTACCGTCCGTCTGACCGGCAGAGTGTTTCTCCTTCCCCGGGATTCTGGCCTCAGCAGGCCACCCTCCTGTTACACTGGATTTCTCGCCGCTTGCCTGCGCCACTACAATCTCCATCCCGAGGTCGCGGTCCCGTGCGCTACCTGACCTGGAGCCGTGCCGCAAAATACCGCTGAACGATTTGAGAATACTCATCCGTCGCGTTGAACTGCGACCATCCAGTCGTCGCGATAATCCTCTTGACAGGGGACCCAACTCACACAGCATTTCCAAGCTTTTTCTCTCTACACCTCCATTAACAGACGGTCTGGATTTTTGCTGTCCTGCTGATACTGTCCCTCCCCGTCCATCGTCTGACGAACCGTCTCCCGAATCTAAAGCCGCCGCTGTAGTCCCGGTGCCGTCACCCGCGTTGCCGTCTGCTGCCTCCCGAGGGAAACGCGGAGTTTCTGTTCCCTGCACCGTACCGCTCCCGTCGGCCCCAGCACCCACCACCGTCGGGCTCGGGGCCCCTCCTGCGCCCGGGACGACGGAAGTCTCTTTGTCGCGCTGTACGACCGGCCCCCGGGGGGACGATTCGGAGCATATGCCACTTACGTCATTCTGGATACTGCCGTGACGGGAAACAAGAGGTACTGCACTACCAGCAACACTGCGCACACTGTCGGTCTCCGAAGCACATCCATACCACCCCTGGCCCTGTGCTTGTTGGTGGGGGGCCATGGAAGCAGGGATCGAGCCCCGCTCGTCAAGGTCATCGCTAACCGTGTCTCCCCAGTCTTTCTCCCACTCCTCGTGATGCAGACGCCGATGTGGCCTTCCGGAGTCGTTGTGCCGTTGCAAATTTCGTCGAAAAAACTTTGGGTGAAGAGGTAGTCTGTGGATGTGCGACAGAGGTCCTGTCCGATGCGCGAGTGAGGACATACGCCTGTTGGCGCTTCCTCTTCCAGCCCGGTGCGGATTGACGGGCTTACCCTTCATGTGTGTGGGGACTGCGACATCGACAAAACAATGTACAGTTGCGGCGATTGCACGTTGCTATGCCACACTCCGTCGTCCGAAACTAAGCCGTCGAAATCGGTATAGGTCTCAGATTTACGCCTCACTAACAACAAGAGATTTTGAGTCCAACCTAGTAACGCAAGTGGCCCGATTGTCACACTAACAAAAACAGTTCCTACACTTGACCATAGGCACCAAGAGACCTGCGCAGCAGGCAGGATGACACAGGGACGCAGAGGAGATCAAACTATAGAACCGTCGTGTCATCTACGCTCGATAAAATATATGGGGACAACAACGTACCAGGGTGTTGAAGAAGGGTGGCAGAGCGCTGAGCCGAGTTGCCACCGAAGCGATGGAGTCTGTTTTTCAGTCGAGCAAGACGGGAGTTGCGGTTTTTGTCCTTGAACCCCTCCATATCGAGCTGGTCAGGCACCTCGATTTTAAGAATCATGTTGTTCAGACATGCAGCAACCTGAAAGAAACAATATCCGCTCAATTGCAAAACGTATTTCCAGTTGGTCCCAACCTACATACGCGTTTTTTAAAGACGGGAGGAACTGCCATACTTCAACCCTGCACTTAGGGACTGTGTTTGTTTTCTCCCGTCCCCGACACCAAGATCAGAGAGGTAAGAACCAAATCAGTGCTATGTGCGTGGCCCTTTACTGGAAACGCAAGAGGTGTGTATCATAGACTACTGAGCACCGTTTATATGAGATGGCAAGAGTCGCGGGGGCGCGAGTCAGGAAGAACGAGAAAAGAGCCCCGTGCCCGTTCCACGCTACGTGCACCTTCTTTTAGCCCTCGGAAAAGCTGTACAAAGTTGTTGTCAAGGGCTGGCGGAGACGGACTTACGTGGGTGTCGACTATGGATTTGAGTCTGTTCACAAAGTCCCGATGCAACTCAACCAGAGGCAAATCATTCGAATGACGGCCAAAGGGACTCTCCATAGCACACGCGGCAGCAAACGTTGCGTGAAAGGACCCCACTGAAACCACTGAGATAACAATGGCGAACGGCTGCGAGACAGGTGAGACCAGAACGGAGACACAGGAGACCCAGGCAATACTTTCGTCGGATGTAAGTCTTTTCAAGTCCGATATTTATTTCTGTCTACTCAGTGCCGTACACACAGGTGTACGGCACTGAGTAGACAGAAACCTTGTGGCCCCCAGGGCGTCACATGACCTTCTCCCTACGAACATGCTCCCTCTCAGGACACCTCCACTCACAGGCTCCGCTTCGCCTGCTCGAGTAGCGAGCTTTGACCAGAGCTAGCATGACTGCCGACGCGCACACGCTGTACCGGTGGGAACTCTCCTGCAAGGGACACCAAGACTGCGGCCGTGGGGAACTGCGACCACTGACCGCAGCTGGAAAGCCTGAGTACCGACCGCTCTCTCCAGGTACGCAGCAGGGCAGATCGAGAGAGTAAAGACCGCATCTACACTTGTCGGCCCTTACTACCAAATCACGACACAAGGAGGCAAAAGCATGAGAGCAGCAGCACTGATATTCTCCAATATGGTAAAACACGCCCGCGGCCTTGAGGGATCGAGGAGGCCGGCGTACAAAGTGCTGGACCAAAACAACATTCGGTGTCCCCTTGGACAGTTGCCTCTCACAGCTCTCACCTCTGTTGCAGTTGGGTTCATACTCTGCTACACACCATGTGAAGTCCATTGCCTCGACTGCGCACCGTCCCAGAAGCGTACAGAGGTAAGTAAAGGCTGATTTTCTTTCTCCCGAGCAGGCTTCCTCGGTTTTTGCGCAGACATACCACCGAACCAAGGAGACAAATGAAAGCATGCGTCTCACCATTTGAATCATCCACGAAGCGATCACCACAGGGCACGCAATGGTCATCACCCAGTCCATCAGCTGAACCAGCTGGACGTAGGGGAACGGGAATGGTGTGTCTTCGATCTTGCAGGCTGAATTGAACGCAAGCATGCCTGCAACACACACACACACAATCCCCGTGTTGAGCTACGTTGGCTCCGTAACCGACTCCTGCAATAGGGAGGGGCGGGTGCAAAGACCCCGAAGTCTCAGCCGGACAGCTCTCTGAGTACCTCGTAACGGAGAAAGTGTGGCGCACCAACAAGGCGCCGAATCGCGCGCAGACAGATGAATGTGCAGGCGCGGCAAGGCAGCACGTGCGCCATCCAGTGTGAGCAGTGAGTCCTTTCACCGGGCCTTTCCAGCGCAATTTGTTAAAAGTGCCATCTGGCGACGAAGGGTCAGCGTAGTCAACTTCAAAATTTCTTATCAGGAACGCTCTAATAGAAATGACGTCCGTTCATAGATATATACCCGTACATTGATCCCGCACTCAGTCTGACTGCAGGGGCCTGCTGGCGCTTATCGGAGTCCTCTGGCATAGCTACCCCACAATACACTTGAGTCCCAGCTAAACAGGGTAGGTGCCGCTGCTTACAATGCAGCAATGACCGTAAAACAGAATCCACCACTACGGAGCGCGTGTCACCTCACCTGGCAACCACTCGCCCGCAGACACGGCCACACTCATCGACACCAGCTCCCTGCCGACTGGCGATAGAGAGCTCCTGCCCCGCACTGAAAATCCGAGCTACCATGCAAAACGTAAAGAAGGGTATAGGGAACCTGAACTCAGCTGGGCGAACTCAGACACCACTTGGTATGATGTCAATGACATCTTGGTTTCACCCCAGGAAAACATCACCTACGAGGCATACTACTATCTCTACACGTTACCCAGGGACAACCCGAACCTGTCGAGGCGCGCAACCTGCTGTTACACCCTCTTCGCACATCTGCTAGGCGTTGACAGACCAAAGAACACAGGAGCGAGCAGGCAGAGACTCTCAAAGTCGCGGTCCTCCCTGATATCAAACAAAACGCTTCACTACGGGAGCTCCCCACTCTACGCAGAAACACCCCTTCACAGAGCTCTGCGTACCATTGGAGAGCTGCTGCTGGATTCTAGAGACGAAGGGAGGCGGCACCGCCAAACCCTTTTCGATGAAGATTCGCCTCATCATCTCCTGCACAACCCAGTGCATCACGAGATAGGTCTGATCATCCGTGAGACTCAGCAGCTTAGCCTGAAACGCGTCCATACCTCCTGAAAGAAAACGTACCGGAAAAACAGTCCCAACCTGTCACTGCGTTGCTGGGTGTCTTCTCCTTCACACGCGAGAAGAGTCCCGCTACTGAGCTCCTGGGGGCGAAGCACGAACGTCCACGAAGCAGTAGCTTCTCAAGCCGTGAACCACCGAGCATGAAGCATACAGAAATCATAAGTCAAATCGTCCCGTGCGGTACGGAAACCGCTCCTCCATGCTCTGTACACACAGTCCCTTCACAGGCCATAGTACGATATAAGATCACTACGCTTGCGCAGGCCGCCCGTGGAAGTCATGCTCTGTTATATTTGCGTGCGGGTGAAAGAAATTGAATGCGCCTTACCTAACGCATGCACGAGCGCCTGTTCATCAAAAAGCTCACAACCACGTCAGAAAAGAAGGCACCCGTGCATTATGGCCGCCTGAGGTCGGAAGCTGATCTGTCCCGTTTGAGCTAAGTGTGTCTGCGAAAGCGTACTGATGTCTTCAGACCTCAAGCTCTGGTGGACACAGGTCACCATGTGAACCTTGAACCGACAGGATTTATCAAAACTACAGGATGGTAGAAGAACCTGAAGCTCGTATATTGGGTGAGAGTTCGTGACTGGTGTCAAGGCTAAGCGGCGTTTCCGCGAACACTCCAGCTTACCCAGAACCTCGAGCTGAGTCCGTTCAGCATCATTGTGGAGAAGATACTGTATAGACACTGCATGAAGGAGGCTTAAAAGATGGAGAATCTTGGCTCGCCACTCCGCGCCCTTTGCAAACTCGCCAGTGGGCACGCCCACCATCTCATCAAAGACCACGAAGCTACTCGCCGCGTCTGCCCACCAGCTAGCCATTGTTTGCACCTGCCGATAAGAGAAGACAGGCCCAACATTACCCGGAGTACTCGTCCAAGAAGGGACCAACAACGGATCCTGTGCAACCGCGGAAAGGCCAGAGGACAAAAAAGGTCTTCCCCACACACGTGAAGCCCTGGGCGGCCGCTGAGGCTCCTAGCTGTTTAGCAATGCATCAGGATAGAGTCATCTTCATGAAACTGATCTGATTACTCCCGCCGCCGTCATGAGAGCTCGTCAGATCGTCACGACAGTTTAGCCCAGCCACCCCGATCGCCGCGTCCGCCGCTCTCCGGCATGACTACTGCTCAACTGCAAAAACGCGCAGCTCTTTGACCGCCGTGAATCAGCCACAGTATCTGTGGTTGGACGGTGAGACAGAGACATGACTAACCCCTGCCTCTCCGACCAGCCTACTGACGGTGAAATAACAGCGTACATCATGAAACACGCTGACGCTCGGACACGGACACCAGAGCCCGCGCATTCATGAAAAGCCTGTGTCATCCACATCCGCGGCCAGAGACTCGCCCCATGAAAGCACACCGCTCGAACGCACCGCTCTTCGAATACATGCAGCGCGTGCCCAGCGAGTGCCCCCCACTGCTGATGCGACGAGACGGCCAACTTCCGCGCCCTCGGGCTGCGTGGAAAAAGACGAACGCTTCCCCTGTTGTCCCTCGCAAGCCGCACGGATTGTTGGGCAGCTGGTGTCTCTGGTCTATACAGGGGAATCCCTCGCCATCAGTATACACTGGACACGACCTCATGTCTGACTGCAAGTGAACTGACCAAGCCGGTTCACAAACCCTAGCCCAGTACTCAGGACAGCATTGTCCTCCGATATCTGAGCGAGGTACCGTGTCGCTAGCACGAAGCTGTATGACCGAAAACAGCGAAATTGGGAAACAGAACCTGATATGTAGGTGGGACCCTACCACAGAAGGTTACCCACGTTCGCAAACTTCACCAGTTATTCTCCACTCTGCCTATACCCAAGGATGGCCACTCGACGCTGCTAGTACAAGTTCAACCACCCGCCGTAACTTTTCTTAACCGTGGCATCACCAGGGGCTTCTGTTCGTAAGCAGAATATCCGCTAACAGGAAGAAACACACGCGACCGACCTGCGACCGCGCCTCCCAGAACCGCTGATAAGCCTGATTGGTGTGGAACGCCAGGACGAGAGCCGCAAGAGAAAGGAAGAAATTGAAGACAGTCGGACTCCACATAACGTCACCCCCGGCTTCTCGTTTGTTAACACCGTACGCCATCAGCGCCCAAGTAAGCAAACCAGCTATCAACGCTCGCGGCACCGCGCAGAGAAGCACAGAACCGTGGGGTTGCAACAGGATGCAAAACCCCAACCAGGGATCCTGACGGTAGTGAATCATCTTTGAGTGCAGGAGAGAGAAAGGACGAAGCAATCAAGAAAGGAAGCTGTGCGAGGAAAGAGCTGAAGCGAAGAACAAAAACAGTCCGGAACAGGGCTGCCCCGCTCTTTCAAAAAGAGTCTATAAAGCGAGAGAGTGGACAGCGCCGATGAGTGCTGAGGCTGCGTGATCCAGAAAAACATACCGTAACCTACGAGAATAAAAAATGACTCTCCCTTGCCCCGAAGGTAACCGAAGAACTCTAATCAGTACCAAGAAGGGCAAGTCGAGTACAAAAAAACAGCGGCTCTCCCTTAGTTCGAAAAATACTTGACACGAACACCGGGTGGCAACGGGAGGAGAAACAGGAGATGACCTGAAACTTCCCGGAACGACCAGGCGTCAGCGCGCCGAAGTGGTCCAGACAAGCAGTATATCTTCGAGAGCAGGAGATACCCTTCAGAGTGCGGAAAGCCGTTCTGGCCAGCTGGGCAATGCGGGCAAAACCGTATTATGCTCTCCGCCTGAGACGATCGACCGTTGGCGCACTAACAAATGTGGACGGGAAAGCCATGTGGGTAGGATAAAGATGTGACACTTAATAAGGAGAGAGGCGGGCGAGGTGGAGGACAAAGAGACCGAGAGTACGAAAAACGGACACAGTGTCGGTTCGGATACTGCTGCAAGAAAAGCCATCCGCGAGGACACGAACAAGCTTCGGAAAGAAAGGATTGTCAGCAAAAGTCGGCTGAAAAGCCGCCGAACCGGCCGACGAAGCGAAAAAAAGAGATGGTCTCAGAATCGCAGGAGAGCACTCCTTGAACAACTGGTATCCCAGTGCTTCGAAACTCGTTGCGAGATGGACTCACGGTGTCCTCTGCAGAAGAGGTGTCCGGACTCTGCGCCACACCCACTGGCACTCATCCGAGTTGAAAAGTCTAGCTCGACGCACCCAGAATCCGCCCGTCACGCGATGAGTGCAGACCCTGTGCCCCTGCAGGTGCCAGAGCAAAAGTCGAACAGGCGCCTGTTGATTGCTTTGGTGGCCGCTCCCCAGCCGAGAGCGGCAGCACGGGTTGTAGGTGCGCTTAGTCCCCGTTCTGTTACGACGTCAGACGCCCCGGAATCCTGGGTAGAAAATCAATATGAGCATTGAAGCAGTTCGAGGGTTCTGGAAGAAGCCGAAGAGAGAACGAAGGCCGGAAAACGCAAGAACAGCACCACGCACGGGAGCTGGTGACACATGGAAACGGCTGCGGGGTCGACACGCTACATGAATCCTGCTTCGAATTCCTCGATGTTCGCAGCAGGAAAAGGCCCGCTAGGCAGTACGGGACTTTGCAGCGGAAGTGCTTGAAACTCCCACGTGACACAGGCAAGATTTGTCGGGATCTACTGTGGTCCAGTCTCCAGTGCGGATTCTGACACGGTCGCATGAGCGAAGACATTTTGTCCCAACGGTCTGAAACGATACATAAAGTCGACGAGGCCCGGCGGAGGCAAAAATACTATTCGCACCACACCTTGGCAGGGCAGAAGAAACGCCATAGGGGCGGACCTTGCGGTCAGGAGCCGACAAGCAACATCGCGAAGAAGGAAAACCCGACTCTCAAAGGTAAGTGCCCAAGAAAAATGTCCAAGGAAAATTGCTAGCCTTCAGTCCGGTTGAACCATGTAACCGTCTTCTCGCAGCTGCCTGGACGCCAACACCGCTCTGTTCAAACAAGCAGCTGGTCGACGGCAAAGAAGGCTGTCTCGCAGCGCGCTTTAGGGGAGACTTCGGGGCTGCGGCCGCGCGGGAGGCAAGCATCCGGGAACTCCCCAGCTCGCTGCGCCTGACAACGAAGCACAACGAAGGAAGACACAAAAACACAACCACTACGTGCTGCAGCTAGAGAATTAAGCCCTGGAGCAGCGTCTCTCACAGAGGACTGTGCGGTGCGAACAAGATACGGGGCCGCTTCTGCAGCTATCACTCGATCCGGCAATCGTCACAACAGCGACACGACGTCCCGGCTCCCGGGGCCACGCAAGAAGAAGAAAGAACTTGAGTCGAAGTAACAGACATATCGGATCCCTCTTGCCTGGTATCATTTCCTTTTTTCTTCCGATGTGGTTTTTTTTTCTCAGCTATCCACACTACACAGACCCCGAGTGCAAGAAAGAGAGATGTGCGGTCACGTCGAGCAGGCACTACAGCCCTCCTGCACTTCTGTATTGCGGCGAGCCCGCAACCACTTACCGAGCCAGGTTAACTCGTTGTAGCTGTTATTGAACTCGCCTCAACTCCATCGTCTCGCTTACAGGTTTGGCGTCCATTCCGCTCCCGCGTACTCCAGTCGTTCCTGTCCTAGGCTTTCCCTCCGACTACGGGCCCGGAGATGCAACCGGGCACCAGGACGTGGTCGTGGAGCTCCACCTCACTGCTAGTTTTCATGCTTGGGCGAGCTAAGGTTGTACAATCGCGTTGCAACCTCTGTGGCACTACTAAAACAGGTTGCTTTCAGTGCCGAGACCCAACCGATTGTCACAAGGCTGTGTAGAAAAGTCCAGAAAGCACCCACCTCTTTCTCGGCTCTGGCCGCGTGCGAGCAGGAGGACGCCCGCGAGGTGCAACATCACTGCTAATGGACGCTGGACCGCCGGCGAAGTTAGGTCCTAAGTGTTGCTCTGCCGGGTACAAAGGATACCCGGACTATAATCTCTTGTGACGCAGGCTCTTCTGGTCCATCTCCAGACAACCAGTTCGTGCTGTTTTCCGGTCCGCTCCAGGGGGTACGTTACTCCTGATCCACTAGTACACCGCATTCGTGGCCTCGCCTGTGATTCATTATGCCTGAAGTGTGGTAAACATGCCTAACTCCTTGTATCCGAAGGACTCACAAGCCTTCGATTGGTCGCTGTGAAGACTAGGAGCCTCTCGAAAGTCAATCGGGGCCGTGGTGGACGATGCGGTAACGGAAAGAGATCCGATCAGATTACAACACGCTCAAGACTGCATAGCGCGATGCTCTGTACAGGCTCAGCACTCTGCACGGGAACGCTCTGGTTTGAGGGCTACCCGAATGCCTCGCGCCCGGGGGCGCCCCTGAAAGACTGCTTCACAGCACGGGCTAAGACGCAAAAAAAAATTGTCCTAGCTTTTTTTTCAGGAGTGACTCCAATTTGACGCTGGGGCTGGGCCGCTCCACGGGGACAGTCGTGTGCAGCCGACAACCAGTGGAGCGGGGCTGCACTACCACTGTTATACTCAGCCACCGTGCTGTAACCGACCAAGGTACGACAATTATATAGCTGTGCTGCTTTAGCGTAAGTCGGCAGCGACACGCTAATTCACTCTAAATGATGGGTCCCTTCAGCTGCGCACTACGAGGCGCTGCCAAGTGGGTTCACTCTGCATGAGACCGATAATCGTTACCGCCGAGAAGACGGCGAGTACCCATGCGCAAGATGGTCGACGTTTCCTTTCGAGCTCGCGGTCGATCCCAACAACAGTTTGAGGTCCCACATCTGTTCGGACGACGGTCACCGCTAATACCTCCCAGAAGATGAGGCGCTGTGGGACGATGTCTCTCAAGCACGCCACGACGTGTAACACGGGTCGCTAGTCATCCGGCTCTCTACCGGATCACGGCCTGTAACCCTTGAGGGTGCAGTACTATCGGTTGACACGACAACGCCGCCCGCCGCTTCCAGTTCTGGCGGGCCTAAGCTGCTCGCGCGAAGGCGAGCTCAGTGTAGTTGACGCGGCAGCCTTCGCACTCCGTTGATATGATTCACCCACAAGCGCACACCTTTCCAGGATAGGCGCGGTTACAGCCGTGACCTCTTGCGGCTTCGCGGTGCTGGAATCTGGTCACGGCACTCTGACAATGGCCATTAAGCTGCCTTCGGATGAGCAGTGTTGCCCCCGCATTTCCCCCGCACCTGCGCACTCCCAGAACAGCATCCAGAAATAAAGTTGTTCTGATTTCGGCTTTACTTGTAAGAGTGCCGTCGCCGGTTAGCCCAAACCACGAATTCCTGCTCCCTAGAAACTAGGGTCCGCAGTTGTAGGCGGTTTCGACTCTCGGTGCCCCGCTCACGCTTCCACCTGTTGCAGGTATTGAACGAAGCGATCTAACGCGACCCCCCCCGGCGGGCACCGCCAGGGGATCGCCACATCCCGTCGCACAATATTACCAAGAGATTTCAGAGAAAGTCGAGGGATCTTGCAGTTGAAACAAAATGTAGCAAATTAGAGCCAATTCCGAGCACCCCGCTGACCAGCGACCCGGGCACGGTCCGTCTTCAGCCGCTTGGAGACAGTGGCGCCCTTCCCGATAAGGGGCCCGGACTCGCAGCACATGCGCCATGAGTACCGATGCGGTCGTCACCTCTCCCGGGCGTGTTCAGCTTCCGGCCGCCGAGACCACAGGAGTTGGCAGCGTAAAGAAAGGGACATGCAGACTTTTTGTGTTATGCACTGAAGGATCCGCTTTCGCCTTAACAAGAAACAAATGTGATGCTGTGCTGAACAGCACTTGGAGAACGCTACAGCGCAGCGCTACATCCTGCTGCCCCAGCGCCCGTAACGCGCGCAGCACGCTTTTTTTCATGTTCGCGGCAGACTGGGTGCCGATTCTTCTGAACTTTTTTCTGCTGGGGCTCGAGGAACCGATCACGAGTGTGTTTTGCGGTTGTAGACTCTAGCTTCACGTCCTGGCAGCCATGCTGGCCTCTTGGAAAATTCCCTGTGCCACCTTGGTGGGCGTGCTCTTAGCCGCTGGTCACTATCCTGTTGAATCCTCCTACTCGCCGCCGAGTCTTTATCATTATGAGGCACCTTGGGGGGCTCCAGCCGCTGGAGCCGCTCCCGCAGGGAGCGATGCTTTATATACGCTTCACTACCAGCAACCAACGGCGCCGAGCCCCGGCGCCGGGACACTTCCAAGAAACAGCGAAGCTCAGATGTACTACCCGCGCGTCCCCACCAACGTGGGTGCCAGTCAGCTTTCTTCACAGCCGCCAAGCAGCAACCCTGTCAATCAGCCGACAGTGCCGAGGGACTACCAAGGGCGTGGCCACGAAGCTGCGGAGCAAGGACGAAACAGCACCCCGCCAGCTACGGTGCGTGGAGAAGATGCAGGGATGGGACACGAACGGCGAAATAAAACGCATAGGGCTGCGAGCGACTCTCTCTCCCAGATACAGGCAAGATTAAGGGCTTTGAATCTGGAAGAGCAGAGCCGGGCCGTGCCGACGCGCGGACTGAAGACCATGCTTGCTGCTACCTCATTGCATGGCCTCAGTATTATCAGTATGCCAGTTGCATTGGCCCTGCTCGGTCTTGGCGCGTACCGGTTTCTCAGCAGCAAGAGAGAACAAAAGATGGCTAGGAAAGCTCATGGCGGCTATCTCCGGAACGGCAATTAAGTGTTCGCGCTGTCGCATCTGTCGCGACATCGCCGTCGTCACAACAGCAGGCCTTCGTGATCTGTGGGTTGCCGTCACACGCGGAGTAAGTATTATCGTGGAATTCTCCTACACCTCATACTCGCGGAAGAGCCGCACGTGGCAGCCGGTTTCAACAACAGAATACGCTCTCCCCGCCCGACACAGTCCCCACCGGAAAGAGGCTGCGTCTGTCTCCTTCCTGAGTGAGGCTCTGGTGATCGGAAAGCCGCTATCAGCATGGCACCCCGCTCCCGTTGCCATGAATTAGTGCAGCGTTGGCAGCTCCGAAGAGACACGCGGGCAGTACGGCGTGTTTCCGAAGCGAAGAGCGGTACGCGTGCATGGGAAACCCCGCCTTTCAAGATCATACCCAGACCGGCACGTCAGTGGCCAGAGGGGAGCCCATTCGAACGTCTTCCGTATGAAGTGTCTGAATTCCGAAACTGCGTCGAGATAGAAAAATCATGGAGCTGAGCACGAATGCTTCAACGTGAACAACCAAAGGTGAAAGCAGGTCAGCCGTGTTCTTGGTCCGTCCTCGAAATGACGCGCATCGGAAGCCTCGACCAGTAAGGTTTCTTGCTGCTTCGTATGTGCCTTCCATGTGCTCCTTGCCTCGTCTTGAGCGGCTGCCCTAGTGTTTCGGGAACGATATACACTCGTATTTTCGTACCTACACTTTTGTAGTGTCATACCTCGCGGAGAAGCAACGGTACGTGCTCCGGCCTGTAGCCTCAAGCATGGCTCGCACTCAGCTCACATCGGAGTCCCTTGACAGCCATGGAGTCCGGTGACTGCCAAAGAGGACCGCGAAGCAAATTCCGTTTTGCGCATGAGATCACTCTCCTTGCTTCGTGACCTCGTCAGAGCAGAGCGGAGACTTGTCAGAGCAGCTGCCACTTCGCCAAATCTCTCGCCTTCAGTACGGACGCGCATACTTGAAGTAGACACGTTACACAAGGCGATGTAAACCTCCGGCTGTCCGGACAGCGAAAGACGGACAGCTGCACGAGACAGCAGTACTGGGTCTCCCGACCTCTCCAGAGGGACGGCAACTCGCTACACCTGCCAGCGACCAGTTCAGTCTGCCGCGAGAAAGACGGCTGATTAGAGGCAACGACCAAGAGTTTTGGAGGCCCACGGTCAGCTCAAATGTTTTGGTCCCCTGCCGCTAACAGTACTTGATGTTGACACAAGCACATGGTCGTGAATACAGCGGGTGGCTGCACAAGACGTCAGACCTGACAGTAGATCCAACTTCTGTATGCCAAGAAAAGACAAGAAAAGAAGTCCCGCCCAAGGAAAGGCTTGTAACGGATCTTTCTATCTGCCACAGTACCATGTGGTCTCCATCTTACCGCAGCTCCACTGCAAGTAAGACGAAGACCACGCAAGTAATCGGGAATCCCAACACGTCACAAATCCAAGCATCGTCGAGACGCTTGCGGCTCCAACGTTTGATGGGCCCGTGCACATGACCTCTGGTGTGCAGCCTCAGCTGGGAGGCCGGTCGACACCCTTCGCTCCTACGAAGGTGTCATCACGGAACTGATACCAGGCGCGCTGCCGTGCCACCCTCTTCATAACTATAGACCACAAGTCAGCCCTCAAATCCTCTTGTCCACAGGAAACAGTGTGCATATGTGAATTCGTGCCTTGCAAACGCCGACTGCGTGACCATCTGCCCTTCCGCAAAAAGCAGAAAAGCAAAAACTCGCGCTTCGTCCCTTCGTCTACACTGGCGACACATTCCTCGCCGAGCCCCATCGGGGCTGTGGAACAGACGAAAACGCTCTTGTCTGGCATCTGACACAATCAACTGCCATCCCGAGCAGCACCATTCCATAAAAGAGGCAATGCACGCAGGGCTACGGAGCGGCTTCCTCGGGCGCTCGCTCTCCGAACTTCGTCTCCACGACTTTATTAGGAGTTTCTTCAGCCCAAAAACCTCTCTCCTCCACAAAAGACCGAGCGCCAACTTGCGTATCAGCACTGCTTAAAGAACCCCGAGAAGGTCTAAAAGCTGGCCTCGACTTGCTATCAGTTCGGAAAGAACTAGTGCCCTTCACGGAGAGACTCTTGTCTCCGACCCACTTCGCCGTGGCTGGGAGCCACCCCCGGCCGTCCACTTCGTCGTAATTTAAACCGGCGTCTACGGTACCTACCGTGACTTCTGGAATGGACGACTTGTAATATTCCGAAGGAATCTCTGCGGCTGTTCTATCCCGGTGAACAGTTCCCCCTTCGTCACCCCATGGGGATGTACTGCTGCAGATGCAGTTGAGCCACCATGGTAACTTCATCCTCTCATGATACATCAGTAACGCTATAATGACAATAAAAAAGACTGCAATGCTGCAACTAGAAACCACAACGACCCACTCTGGCACCTTGTCACTGCAGCTCGCTACGGACCGCGGCTCACCGGCCTGCTCGCACACCACACACAGCAATCGGTGGGACATTGCGGAAGAGTTTCCCAGGAGGGCGGCCCTCCTAGCTCTGGAAAAAACTACTAGACAAAGCCTAAATCGTCGCTGTTCACAGCTTCCTACGTCACCACAATCGACCAAGGCAGCGCGACAATGATAATCAATTCCGTGTTCCCTCATCGCCCTGAGAACGGTGTGTCCACATAGTGTCAGACAGCAAGGCGAGAAAAACCGCAACCGCCTTACCACTTTCGCCATCGGAGTCACCGTCTTGACTACCGGTATATCGTAGTATCCTCTCGACCTCAACACCAATCGGTTAACCATCTCACTCGCCGACAAATCCAGGTCATTCGTCTCCGATGTCCGCTTGCCGAGGCCCTTTATGTATACGTGAACCATGATTGAGCCTTGCTTCAACAGCTTTTCAGCCTCATGCTGCAGCTCAAGAGAGAGTCCCAAACCAAAATTCCCTTTCATGAAGACATCACCACCCGGAAGCACCTTGGCAGTTCCCTTAACAACAATCCTTTCGTGATCGAAAACCCTCTTAATCTGCAGCGGCTCCTCTGCAATCAGATGGATTATTTTTTCCTTGCAGCCCTCTTCTGTACCAGTCTGAATGAACCGTGCGATGTCATCCACCACAAGCAAGTTGACGTCGGGATCAAAATGACCCTCAGGATCCGTTCGCTGCCGAGCGTAAATATCGGTGAACCCTGTGTAGGCGACAGAAAAAGCACCCAAAGACCCCAATGACGGATCCCATTCGAGCTCCGCCCGCAGCATCTGTACCGCCGTATGTGCAGTAAGAACATCGATTTCACTCTTCCGCGGGTCTGGCCACTCTTTTGGATCTTTGAAGTTCCACTCATCCACCAACGAAATCTGCAGCAGAACGCTGTTCGGTTCTAAATCCTCCTTGAGCTCTTCCAGCGTTTCACTCTCCACCTCCATCCCAAAAAGCCCCTCTTCCACCGCGACGCCTTTAGAATTCTTCGCGTAATAACCTGTAACAAAAACCTTGGGCTGGAGTACTCCCTTAGCCGTACTGAGCATCCCTCGCTCAGTCGAAAGATTTTGAAACCTGGACAGAGACCCCTCCAACTTCATCCATATCGCCCCTGCAACAATTTTCTGCAGGGTACTGTAAGCCCCGACACCATACAACGTCTTCAACACTGGCTCCTTTCCTGCTGGGTCGGTATCCGGCACTGTCTCACTCGGAGACATGTGGCCAGGGCGGGACGGGAGAACACTTTTCAAGATGATAATGCCACTGTGCGGCCTGTGACACACACACGTCCATTGTGACCGGCTCAGGAGAATCGGAGCGTTTTCTTCTTATAACGTCCGAGCAGCGCACGCACAAGCTCCTGCCCACCCAAAGCGATAGAGTAACTGACGATCAGTTGTCCAGCAGAACGAAAGAAGGACTGACGATCAAGTCATCGACCCTTCACACTGGACGGTCAAGCGCACAGGCAACTCTGCCCGGACCGCACGTGCTTACCGGGCTGACACAATTTGCTTGATTATCTTCGCCACTAGCAGCAGCATCCAATACTGCGTCTGGTTCCGGTGATACAACCATACAACATTGCTGTACAGTTCGTTTCTGTTGAAGTTGCCTGATCGCACCGCACACACACCCTAGAAACCTCGCGAAGCGTCACACCGATGAAAGCTGCGAGACATCACTAGTTACGCAGTACTCAGTACCTCGAACTGCAAATGACCACACTTCTGACAGACACTCACCTTTATTGCCGTTCTTCAAAAACAGCGTCCTGCAGAAGCTGAAAACCATTCCCTCGAAAGCGGTCCGAAGAATCAACGCGAAGCCGGTGACCGCTGCTCTCGTTGGCAACTTCGAGTACTGTGTGTAATCCAACAAATTCGCGAAGTCCGGCTCGGCCTTCGCCTCTGCCTTCAGAAGGTGAACCAAATCGTCAAAATTGTGCAGGTTGCCTTTGATAGTGTCGAGCTGCGGTCGCAACAGAAAGCATTACCTGAGAGTTTCTGGTTCACTTCGAGTAATAAGACTGCGTCGCCTCCCCTTACAGAGCGGTAAAAAGTTCACAATCAAGTGACCCGATAGAGGAGCCCGACTTCGGAGTCGGGCAAGCACAGCAAGGCCTTATATGCCCTGGGACACGGCTACCAAGAACGCCTTCCGCGCAACTAAACTTAACTTAAACTCGCAAGAAAAAACCGGAGACCAAATGATCCTGTTCTGCAATCTTCTCCACTCCATACTCACCCCTTCCCTGAAAACCTTCGGAGTCCCGCAGTCAATTTCGTCTTGAAAAATCACTCGCCCCTGGGGTGTAGTATTCTCCGGAGGAACGAAGTGCTCGGAGAACGCCCGCAGCTGGTCCAGAAACCTCTCTCCGCCATTCCCCGACTGCGCGTACGCCGGCCACTCAGCGATGTAAAGAACGAGAAGAGCGTACCATGACTTGATTTGGCTGTCACCTGTCCGTAAAAACGGACATAGCTCCGCTCGGAACATGTGCGGATTCAGAACTCCTGAACACAACCGGAGCAGCGAAGTAACGGAGCTGCCTAGGCTGGTGCTAGGGGGGGCTTTAACAAATTGTCGCGCCCGCACCGGGTGACAGCAAAGAATCGTAACAGCCGCTGAATCAGGAAAAATTCAGCGACAGTGGGACGCCTTGCCGACGCCACTCAATAGTCCTGTGACAGCCACCGGCTACAAAACGGCAACAGAAACGCATACGCAAAGTTTTCGAGGCATCCGTTCAAGAATCCTGATGCTGCACTCACGAAGTTTTACGACTTCTTTTTTCTTCGGCGGCAACACCTCGTCCTTAAGGCTCAGGCTCGACGTCAGGCTTGTCTTGGAAGTGGATTCCACTCCACTACGACCTGCACTACTGAGCCCCTTCACATCGGTGGCCGGACGTTCTTCGACACCCATAAGCTGCCGGGGTTGCCCGACAGGCAAGAGTAAACCAGATTGTCCGGACATCTCCTCAGGAACCGCGGCCTTGTGATTGACAGCGAAGCGAATCTTTGCTGGGTTGTCTGGATTTGTACTTTCGCTCTGCACTCACATACACCAGAACACAGTAAAACCCTTACCGTGCACTTGCAGAAAGGGAAGCAGGGCAGTTGCGAACGCCGTCGCTCTTCAGAATTTACAGTCCCGGCAATGTCAGAGTGACAATGACGCCACGAGCACACAAATGCACAAGAACGGCTGTTCGGTCCCGAGCGGAGCATTAACACAACCGAAGACAGGTGCATCGCCTGTCGCGCGGGTAACGGCGGACTCACGTTGTACATATGGGTCGTAAGGCTACAGATGTCGCGTATCCCGGCCCTACCCAGAGAACAAATCCATCCCGCAACAAACGCAACGACGAAGAGGAAGACTTTGCCAAACCCAGCTGCCCTTTCCGCGCTACAACTAGGCGTCTCTTTGCCGCCTTCATTTTGTCTCGGTGGATAACGACCCGGCGACAAGAAGGTTTGGTCCACGTGACATGCCATGGCACCTGATACATCCAGGGAGACCTGTTCCGCTTAGAAGTGAATCCGCGACATGACCACATACAAAAACGATAGCGTCAACTCTCGCAACGGCTTTAGAACTCGCAGCTCGCGAGACCCGCTACCCCGACAAGGCAGGTACCCTCAGAGGGCCAGCCGGCTGCACAGGCAAGCGAAATGACTCATTCATTGAGTGGAGTGAACTCCAGCTCTACCCATATCCGATAGAACGGGGCGCAACAAGGGAGTCACCACGATTGGTTCTACGGGGCTAGTCGACGCGAGCACGGCTTGAGTAGTCAAGCGTTCGAAAAACCGGACAGCACGTCCTAAGAACGTGACACCAGGCGTGTACTCAGCAAAACGGCTGTACGAAAACAATGCGCAGGCTGGCTCACGTCCGCGGCGCTGAACATAGAACACAGGGGCCGGGCCTCTCTGGAGGCGTCGCATTCACGTACAGCGAGACGAAGAGCCAGGGCCCCGTTGATCTGTCAACGCGCAAATGCCATTCTCGCATGCAATGAACGACGCCCGCTCTGGCCGCCGTGACAGAAGGGACTGAATCGGTTCACGGTACTGTTTCAACAATCTGGCTCTCGCCGCAAATTGGATGGTACTGTGCGCTCAGGAGTTCGGCCTTTTCCGTCTTGGAGGGCGGCAAAGGGAGCAAATTTTTCTTTTGTCCGCGCGCTCGTGAAAGTGTGGAGGCAGTAGTACTGCGTCACTCTCCAATATCGTAGTTGTCGGCTGTATTTGATCCAACACTGTCACCGTCGTCCACCTTTCTAACGCAGCTCTCGTTCACAATTGCGCAGTTTTTCCCCGTGAGAGGCTGGCGTTTTGTCATTGTTGTCACAATGCCTCGGCAGCTCTGTTACAGAACCGGCGCTCTCGCTGTTGCTCTTTCAGCAAACGCCCCAAGCGCACCGCCTCTTCCGTACGAGGTATGCGGCCGCCATGAGAGACTGTGTGAGGCAGCGGGTGCGCGCCGGCGCCATGACGGGCGCGCCTTCGAGGAGATGCGTAGCATGTGTAAGCTCAAGCCACTATCTTCATTCGGTGGCGACGACTTCAGTGAGGTTGTGCGTGCTGTTAGGGCTTCTCAGGCTACTGGCCCATGCGGCGGCTGCCTGCCGGTGACGACCGAGAATTTTTCAGTGGGTGTGAGCCTACTGCGGTAGAGATTTAGGCCACTTAGCTTTTGCGAATCAAAGCAGTGCGCCGTCCGTCATATAACGTCCCTACCACCTTATGTCGACTTCGGCTAGGACAACGCTCGTCCGGTGAACGCAGCAGTTCGGGTGGGAAGCACGTTGGACGGCGTCGGAGGCTGTTTCAGTTCTTTTCCATTCGCGCTGCTCGCCGGGTTCCTGCTGGGTGAAATCCACTTTCCAGCTGGGATGTTGCCGTGGGAACTACCGAATGACTGTCCCCTTCGTGAGCGGGCTTGGAAAGGGTCACACTTCCGTGTTGCCGTCAAAGTCTTCCAGAGCTTCGGGAGTCGTGCCTCAGAATGGCCTCATATCACTCAGCTGCTGTGGCTGCGTTCAAAGGGATGCGCATCGCCTTGTCGTGGCTAAGGCATTCTCCGGAGAGAGTTGTTACTTCCTTACGAAAGTGTATCATCAGTTGCATTGCACCGCACACCGAGGAACTGTGTCGGCGTTTTCTTGCAACCACAGTGCAGGATGGGTTTTGTCACAACGCAGGTCACCACTTTCACTACAGTAACTGTTCATCGCTTCAGTAGATGGAAAGGTTGCTTTTGGCCTTTCTCCGTGCTGATTCCAGTTCGGTTTCCAACATCGTGCTGCCCTCCCAACGCTCACTTTTTTCTTTTTTCGGAGTATCTGTCGGATGGGACGTCAGGGCTCGTCTGTGCTTTCTGCTCGGCTTGCAGGCATGCAGGCAAATTCTCTCACGGGAGCAGCTGGCTCAGCGTTTGTGTCAGTGGGCAAGACGAAAATCAACTGCGCCGTGTACGTGTGCCTTTTTTCTTGACCAACGTGTCCAACATGGATCGACACTCATCCGCCCGTTCAAGGGTCGTCAGCTTTAGTATTTGTCCAGTGAGAGTGACGACCGGTTGGTGCCCGTTCTACGTGGGGCGCTGCCGATGAACACACAGGCTTGCTCCGGAATATGGCAGTAATCTCATCGCAGTGTGTAGCTAGTGGATTTGCGCCGCTCACAGACGCTCGCGGACTTCCAGCGCGCAAAAGATCGGTTAATCGCCGTGCTGATGCTGACAGGTGGACCGGCTGCATACAACTAGGAGCGCCGTGACAGATTCTGACTGCTCTTTTCTTTGTGAGAAAAAGGCGTGCTGTGGGCATTGCCGTCGCGCTTCCTTTACATCAGTGGTTCTGCCGTGAAGGCTTCACATAGGACACGCGCAAGTTATAGTTCTGTTCTGCACTTCTGCTTAGACAGCGGCGACTGGACTCTCTGTAGAAGTAGCATCGCTTTAGTTTTTTCATTCACCTCTAGACCTTTACCACAAAGTAACGTTTGACGGCTTCGTCTGTTAGTACAGGCTGGGTCGCCTTCGTCGGCACGTGGCTCTCACAGTGCTACCTGATGAGGTTTGTGTTCCTTCCGCAGGTACGGCCCTCGTCCAAACAGAAGACCTGGCGCTTCGCAAGGGGGTCGAATCAATCTGGAATTCAACTACGCGCCTTTTTCGCGGGAACGGAGTGAATTGTTGGTGAGCAAAACTATCCCCTCTCAGGTGTGGGGGGACCTACGAGGAGGCGGGCATAGAGGCCAGTACGGGTGTTTCGGTGAGCTCCCGGACGAATACATTATGGTGGGGAGGATTCCACTGGACTGTTTCGCTCCATGCAGGAAGCGTTTGTCTGTAGAATACATAGCGCCTTTCTTACATCAAGCAAGGAAGTGACAGCTTGCATGCGTTGGTCGGCTGGTGCACGGTGCTGGGCGAGTGAGTCTGCAAGCCTGCCCGCCGTTGTGAGGCTGGTGTAACCAGTCGACTGTAGCCTCTCATGGAAGAGGTTCTTGACAGTGTATTCTTGTCTGCTGGCGACTCTGCTTGTCCAGGACGATGCAAACCCGCATTTGATGACACAGCTTCATCAAGCGTTGAATGCGGTAGTACGACTGGAGCGTTACCTGAAATCCACGATTGACGTCTGTGTATTGGTGGTAGAGGATGACGGGGGTAAGATGCTTCCCCGATTTTGACTCTGCTCGCCATCAAGAGCAGAGGAATCATGGAGGCAAAGGTGTCGCGGTAGCTTGTCATGTTGCACTTGGTTGCCTCTGCAGGGACACCTTTTTTGCTTGCTTAGAAATTGTGACACTGCACAAGATTGCGACCTAGAAAGAAGATACCGACGGATTCTTGGCTTTAAGATGGCGACAGCCTGGCGTCCGCTCGTCCTGGATGGCGCAGCGGTGGCTTTTTTTTTTGCTTCAGCAGAGTCGCCGGGGCATAGCAGCAGGCGCGTGCCAGTCATTCGCATCTGACGGTGGCCTTAGTTGTTCTGGTAGAGGCTGTCCTAAAAAACACGTTTAAACAGCAGGCTTCTGCGGTGGGTTAAGCAGGCTCTTTAGTTGGTCGTGTTGTATAGAGCGCTGAGTACGTTCTTCTTGTCTACTTGCAGATCAGTTCGGCTTTTCCTCTCCGGCTTGCCTTCTCCCCGCTAAAGGCCACCGAGCGAATCGCAGTCACATATCGTTTCGCTACAGGCTTCTCACTCTTGTTCAAAGAGCCTTAGCCTCATCTAAGGAAAATGTAATGTACGGATGCCGGTATGCCTGCATGTCTTGTTCTTGCACCAGCCATTACCTGGCGCAAGTTTCTCTCCCTCGTCTCTGCTGCTGCAGGTGTTCTCTCTGCTGCTCTTACGTGTATCGGCTTGGCGCTTGCTGTCGCGGGGATCGAGGTGATTGACATCCTCACCGGTGCTTCGGCGGTACGTCATTGCAGTTGCCGTCTTCGACTTCGCTGCTATGCAGGGGTTTCTCCGTGGGTCCTCGTGTCTTGTGGTGCACTGCCAGACCGTAGGAGTCGGAATGATTAACGTAGGCGTTCGGCGTCCGCTGACTTCTTTTATCTGCAGGACCGAGGGGGACGGTGCCTGCTAGCTGCGAGCACCTCATGGTTCGGCCTTCCCTCTTCTCATACCTTAGTTACTCCTCACACTTGTTGTCTTGTTGCAATCCGGTGTATCCTTGAATACGCGTGCTGTATATGTTCACTGCTTTACAGAGGCGTATACCGTTTAGAATGTCCTGTTACGCCTCCATGAGCTCAACGCGTAGTGTCTCCGTCCGGGGGGGGGGGCCACAGTTGTCAACCGTCAGCTGAGAATTACAAGAAGGAAAGTGTCGTTTCTCAAAAAAGGTTGTTGCATGTCCGGCCTCTATTTTCGGTCAGTCAGAGTTTCCGCTCACTTTCTTGTGCTGTGACGTGTTCCCAGTGCGCCGTAGTGTTGCCCACTCAGCCAGAGTCTCGCAGGCAGACGCACTTGTTGCTTGACCCCGATGCAGAGGTAATGTTTGGACGGGCGCACTCTGATTCAGACGGATGTCGGCAATTGTACGAGAGCGACATTTCACGGAGATCGTGGAAGCGGCAACACCTCGAATTGCAGGCGAGCAGTGAAGTCACTTCAGCTGCGAAAGCGCCGGGACTGACACGGTAGCGATGGCGCTAACCGAAGTATTTCAGGCAGGCTGTGTATTTGTGATACGGTTACGGTTTTGCAAACTACAAGATATCGTATGAGCGTCATGTAGTAGAAACTGTTCTCATCAAAGAGAACCCGCAAGCACCGAGTCCACAGAGTAAGGAGTTGAGAGCTGTAGTCGACAGGAGGCACTCGTCATACCTGTGTGTGGGGGAACTCCGGGGTGCGGTTCCATTCTCTACTCAGCTCGTGACCGGTGTATCGGAATCCTTGTCGATGGGGGCTCAAAAGACCCGGAAGATTGGACTGGGCGATTTATACATTTCTTGTGTCCTCTGTATACTTACTCTTCAATGACCGGCAGGGGACGAAAAACACGGCATTCCCTCTCAGTTTCTCTTGGGGAGTGCTTCTGTCTTTGGTCGCCGCGAGTCACGGAGCTCTCCATTTCTCGACACGTGTCGTGCGGGACTGAAGCTGACCTCGCGTTCCGTGGATTCAGTCTGTCAGGTCCTGAAGTGCGGAGCTTTGGAGCTTGTCGCCTGTCCGGTGAAGTTTTCCGGTTCAGTTAGATTGATGATCTTAAGCCATGATAGTTGTCTGCTCCCCACTCACGAGGGACCCCTTAACACGGTTTTACATCCTGTTTTCCTCGCAACATCGTAAGACGCGCCCCTGTTCCGCGGAGGTTTTTGTCTCCCGGGTATGCGCCGGATAGAAATGGGTGCTTGTATCTGTCTGCATGAGCTTCCTTGCCGTGCTGGCGTGAGACTGAGGCTTCAATCTTCTGTCATGGACTGCGGCGGCCAAGTGTGGGAGGGTCGTTCTGTTGTAGAAACGTTGCGTTAGCGTCTCTCGTTCCTACTGGCTCTTGAGTCACTTTTTTTTTTCTTACTTCTGTTCTGGGTGGTCTTTTCTTCTACTTGGCAAAGATCCGTGTCTCGTGTTTCTGTCGCTGGTGACTTGAGGGGAGAAAGCATTTTTCGCTTCTCCTATCAACGGCTGCCTGCGCTTTGCCCTTCTGTAAGTTTCCGGACCATGTCCTTCCTGGGGCACTGTCACTGTTGTGGGAGGCCGCGGCCGTGGTAGGACGTTCTTGTTCTCCGGACAGGCTGGCTTGCCCTCACAGTCGTTGTCCTACTTTTCTGTCATTTTGCCGGAGCCGCTCTTGTCGGGCTATTCGTTCTATGCTTTTGCGGCTTAGTGCCTGGGCTGACTGTGCAGGAAAGTCGGGCGTTTTCGAACAACAAAGAATGGACTCAGCTTGATCTTGGTTACTGCCCCGGGCTGGCCAGTGTTTGCTTCGTGAATGCTAGAGGCCCTCTCGTTTCAGGATACAACGGAGAACAGGTAGGCAGATTGAGGTGCCTGAACCTGCTAGGGCTGCGGTTGCGACAGGGTAGAGCTCGAGGGTTCTTGGTCCTCTCTGTCTTACTTCAAACAGCGGTGGCAGTGGAAGTTCGTTAAGCGGTCAGGACTGCTGTAGGTCACGAGTAGCAGTGGGAAAATGGCAAGGACGGATCGTTTCTAAATAAAGTAACAATCAAGTCCCGCGCTGAGCACTCGTCTCTGGTTGATCTGCATGTTCGTATTCTCGCGGCTCGATAGTTGGCGTCCCAGGTCACTGTGCGCCTGCTGATTCTTCGGGGGTAGACCTTGATGGTCGTTTGAAGACCGCAATAACTTACAGTCCGAGGTGTATCACTTGTTTGTGGCTACCTGCACCGTGTGCCTGAGCTGATCGCATACAGCAAGCGCATCATCACATCAGCTCCTGTCCCTGCAGGACTCCGGGAGACTATCGTTGAGTATAGCTGCTTGCGGCCAGCAGGCGCTTGTCACGCACTGACTCACACCAGGGCCAGAGTGGCTCCACTCTGGGGAGGGTCCTGTTGTCCACTGCTCGACGACCGGGCCGTGAATCTCTAGGCTTTAGGGCGCGACTGTTGTTCGGTCTTTCGAGAGCATTTAGTAGTTTTGCGCCTAGCTCTGTGTTTTTCCGTCAGTTTATCTTGGCACCGTTCTATGGTTTTCTCAATGGTTTGTGTCGTACAGCTGTTCGCCTTGTGCGAAGCAGCGTGCTATGCCGTTGCGGATGAAGTCCGGAGTTGCCTGCGGAAGGCCTTTGCGTCGAAGTACCAGGGCAGGGCGTTGGGCGAAGAGCCGGCCTCGCCGCATATTTCTTCCGACCAGCTCGCAGGAGACGACCAGGCCAAGGATGTGTAGTTAACTTGTAGGGGCTTCCCGAGATTGCCGTCGTGGGGACCGTCGTAGTTGCCTTTGCCATGCAGAAAGGAAGCAGGACCGTTGTCTTTTTTCTTGTCAGGGCGCTGCACTTGCGCGGACTCGGTCATCCGCTGTCGGGGGCTTTGGCGTAGGGTGCTTGCAGTTCTCTGAAGCACAGTGGTTGCTGTACTGTCTAAACATGCGTGGGGTGGCAGTATACGTGCGCGCCGGGCCTCGTCGTGTCTCTAAGCGAGCCAACTGCAGAACGTTTTTTTCTTTGGGCCCTGTCCTAACAGGTGATAGAATCGTATTTCGAGACTTCGACGAGCTCTCGTTGCAATGTCTCCTGCGACCAGCGTGCTGCAGTGTTAGTGTTGTAGAGCGGTTCAGATATGTTCAACTGGGTACATGTGTTGATCGGCAGGCTAACGCCGCAGAAAACCGCAGCTGGACTCTGTAGCCCTCTTCAAGTATAATTAATAAAGGTTGTGGGTTGATGCGAGAGTGCCTTTGTGCCGAGGAGCCATTGCAGTTACTGTATTCACGATGAGTGTTCGTGATGTTCAAACTGCAAGAATGAGTTCATCGTAGTCTGTCGGGCATTGCCAGCTGGTAACCCTTTGAGCAACTGAACTTCGCTGCTCGGGGAAGTGTTGTGTCACGATCACACGTCCATTCCTCCATGTGTTCACATGGTGCAGCGCAGCACTTCCTCTGTTTGCACGGGCCGAGTCGCTTTCGTGCTCTGGTAATCATACAGGGTAGTGCCGAAGTCGTCATGCGTCGTTACAGTATCTCGTCATCCTATCTCCAGGTGCGTCTGGCCTGGCATCACGAGCTGGGTCCGTTGGCGGGTAGCAGTAACTGGGCTGCCTGATAGGAAAGAAACGCTATCAGGCTTCCCCTTGGTGCCGGCTCAACGATGCGAGCCGACCAGCGACGGTGCTGTGCCAGGAAAACGAAAGCTTGTTCAAGCAGGCCATACGCGTTGGAGAAGAGTGGCGCCTCGTCTCGGTGATACGGCAGTCGACATCGAAGAGATAGCCGTGTACTCGGCCTTTTTCGTTGCCGCAGCGGGTGTTGGACTGCAGAAATGTACTTCACACATCCGTTCGGGCGGTCGTGAAAGCGAGTGCGCAGTTGGCCGCTGCATTGTTGCCGAGTGCCCTACCCTGTCAACTTGATGGGCTTGATGTGGGTGTGAGAGATTCCCACCTGCCAGCGCCATGGTGAAAACTGAAAAGAAGTTGTTCAATGTACACTAACAGTCACTGCCAGTAGGGGACACCTCGGCTGGTTGGCCGACCTTGCTCAACGAGCGCGGCCGCCCCCTCAGGTCCAGACTTGAATCGTGCACCTGAATCTGGCGGGCAGGCGCACGTGGGCAGGTGACACTTCGGTGAGATAACCAAAACGATGTTGACGCGCACTTTCGGTTTACCCCAGGGTAACCGCCTACAGCTCGGCTTTTCTCCTCTGCCGCACTTAGTCAACTCTCTTCTCCCCCCTCCCAGAGGCATGACCACGTTCAACTAAAAACTGTTGCAGTCCCGGCACGTTCGTCTTGATGTACCGGGGGTTCCTGCGGGTGTTACCGGACTCGGTTCTACCTCTGCAGCAGTGTACCAGCTCTCAGAAGCCCGATAATACAGCTATGCCCGCGCGGTTGTGGGTCATCGAAGCCATAGCCTGTGGCCGCCGAAGAGAGTTAGCAACGCGTTCTGGGAGTACAACGGGCAGTGCTTAAGTCTCTGAGGAGCGCTGTCCAAGACAATCCAGGCGTCTAAAAGGCGTAACACATCAGAAGCCACCTCATGTTGTTCGCCCAGCGAGAACCGATAGAGCGACACACTTGCCCAGACAACCAGAAATGTTTCAGAAGTCCCCTGGTTACCGTGCGCCGTTCGGAAAACGTTTCATGCGCACGTTCTCTTATAAGCCTGCGTTCACTGGAGGCAAGCCAGCCGCGGCTCGCCTGCACAGGGAGGACGTGCGACCCGGCAACCACTGTTCAGATCTCAGCAAGGACACTGTCCGCCTTCGAGTCCTATGGCTCTTGCTCGCTTCCAGGAAAACCGGTCGGTGCACGCTTCAGCTCCCATGTCTCGGTCCTCTTGGCTCAGAAGCAACATAGCTGTCGGACACAACATCAACGCTCCTCTCGTTATGCCACTTGGCTGCGCCTAACGCTGTGCGCGAGTGAGTATGCGCTCGGTCTGACACCTCTCCAGGGCGAACAGTGGGGACACAATGCGGCGTAGGACTCCAGGCCCGCGCCTGGGAGCCTTCCCGCATGTCCGTTCGTCTCCACCTAGCCTTTTCAACTTTAAGCACCTGGCCCCACCGCTGGAAACATGTCAGGGGCAAGCGAACGTTCACATTCTACTTGTCGGTTGGTCTTTCCTTCTTCTTTTCACCCAGCCCATGTAAGCATCATCGAGGCTATCGATTTCACCTTGAATGCCTCCCTTCTTGAACGCAACAGGGGCGCACGTTCTTTTCGCAGCTGCCCTGAACTCCCTTCCCAGCAGGTGTCCAAGATCGAGTCCTACGTAGTCTTCCAGGTCAATATTTCTGCACGCCAGCCGATTGCAGTCACTCTCGATCAAGCCGGTCAACTGCCGTACCGCATAGTGGTAGTGGTTCTGGAGCAATTCGAGTTCCCAGAGAGACATGCGCGCCTGATTCTTCACACAGGTGAGGACTTCGTCGGTTTCCAGACCGGCATGCTGGGCCGATACGCACCTCCGCAGCAAAGAGAGAACGTGGTCGTCGTCCGTACATTGGAATTCGCTCTGTTCCGAGTCGGTTTCTTCGGCTCGGTTGCTTTTGCTCGAACTTGTTTCCCCGGAGCTGGGAGCGTGAAAATCAAGACTTGAGAAATCAAAGGAGTCGCCCTCGACGACCAGCCTGGCAGCGAGTGCAGGGTGAACATCAACAAGAGAGAGGCAGACCGCGCTATACTTCTTGAGCAACGAGTACACGAGGGCAATCAGGTACAAACTTATGCCAGGGGAGACGAGGCAAGCGACCCGTGCGCACTTTTTTACGAATGCTGCAACCAAACTATTGGGGAGAAGCGAACTGCGTAGGGCCACATTTAGAAGTCTGAGAAACCGACCTCTTCTGCCCACGGAGAACGACGCGGGTGCGATAAGCTGATAGAGACGTCGATAAAAGTGAACGCATACACCGTTGGAGCTTGCACTTGGCTTCCCACTTTCAGCCCCATTAGTTTCTTTCCTGTCGTCACTTGGGGATTCAGTGAACAGTGCGTCAGGATCAGCAAGGCGGTGCTTCGTCAACAAATAGAACAGTCCAGACAGTGCCAGGACAGACACAGACAGGTGACTGGCCTTCTCGAAACTTGTGAGGAAAAACTCCGACAGCAACAGCGGGTTAGACATGTACGGAAGAAGCGTGCGCGGGACTGCGTGGAGCAGCTTCTGCGTCAACGAGAGATCGAGAGGTATCACGCGCAAGAACAGCACCCAGACATCTTGGAACAGCAGCCGGTACTGTTTCGCACAGCAACACTTCGTGGTTTTGATGTTTTGAAGGAAACACGGGTCGCCGGCGACCGCCTCCGACATTTCTGTTTTACTTAGGTCTCCGGTTTCGTCTGTGTCAGATGCTGTAAGTAGGAAGCCATCGTCGTCTGAGTCGTCCGCGGCAGCTCCCGGGCTGTGGCTGGTCACAACGTTCTGGGTGCCTGGTTTCATGCGTGGCGGCGGCAGTTCTGTTAGCAGCGGATATACGCGTTTGCCAAGTTCGGCGAGACCCCCGCAGTGACTCCACGTATACCACCTCTTGATTTCGTCAGCTCGTAAGGCTGCGATCCCGTTTGTCACCTCCTCGGCGGTTATATCGGCGAATTTCCTATCTGGATCAGCCTCGAATACTACGTCGGCGTTTCCGGAGTGTTGCTCTGTCTCTGAAACAGTGACACTCTGGTCACTGGCGACTCCGTGACTTGCAATACTCCGGCCCCCCTCAGACAAGATCTTGCGAAGCGTTAGCAAGAAGTAATACCGGAGATCCGCATATTTGCATATATACTCTTGCAATAGTGTTTTCCTCAGTTCATCAGAAAAGCTCTCTGCCTGCAAGACACGAGAAATCATGACTTGGTAGTCTGCCAAAGGGAAAACTGTGTCCGTCCCATTTCCTTCGGCACTCCTCAGGCGGACAGTGTGGTCATGCAGAAGTACGCGCATGGAGTAACGAAGAGACGCTTCCTGCAGTCGCGCGTCACCCGAGTTCAGTAACTCGTTCAGAAGCGCTCGAAACTGTTGAAACGCTTGGAACGACCACGGACCGAGCTTGTCTGGATTGCCGGACTCGCTTGTGCGTACCCCTGGGGAGTGCAGTACACTTTTTAGCCCCCGATTTCGACTGATTTTCTGCAGAAGTGCGAAGAATTTTTCCAGAGAAGAGAGCAACTCACGGGGACTGCGCGCTGACTGACATTCACATAGCAATTCTTGAGCGCGACCAATCAGCCGGGAGTCTTCCGGGGAGGACTTTCGTAGATAGGGAGCCATAGTAGCTGCTGTTTCACCCACAGATGGCCCCGTGGCGATGCAGCAGAGAGAAAGATATGAAACCAGGAGGTATGTTCTTCGTAAGCATGTGGAAAAGGCCTTCACTAGAAACCGGAGAAGACCGCGAGCTACCTTTTGCTATGTCTGTCTTGGGCCTTCCGAGTTTTCGATTCTGCCGTCACAGACTAGGAGAACAGATCGGCATTCAAAGAACTTGGCAAACATCACTGAAACCAGTGACAAAAGCTCCCTGGGGTCAGGCGCGGACCGTCGCCTCTGCCCCACCCCTGCAGCCGTGCGGGGCGAAGGACTGCTGGGGGGATCGGCTGTTTATAAAACGTCGAACACACCAACAGTAGTAGGTTTCAGCATAGCTTTCAACGGGCCCTTGGTTCTTAGCACGGCGCTGGGGGCCCACGGGCGGCCACAGAGGCAGACAGAAAGGCGCACTGCATCAACGAAGAAGCCAACGTGTTCAGCGAAGGCAAGAAGATCGGTACAAAACCGGGCGCCAGCCGGACGAACAAATAGAAGCGCGCACTTGAAGCATCGGAGAGCAAGCCCGCGAATCGTCAGGCGCACAGTTGCCCACACAAGACCCGGAGCACACCTGAGCACAATGCGGAAGGGATATCTACTTTGCGGCACAGAGTTCCTACGGTACCGCGACGATCGCATGTGACATCAGGAAAAATTACGACAGTGCCATTTAATACTGGGGTCGCAGAGCTTATGATACTGCTCCCGAACGGGCGAGGAAAGACTGCATGCAACGGGCTCTTCTAGCCCAGACTACCTTTTGAGAACAGAAGTATATCTTTCATCTCGATATTTCGGAAGAGGCTTGTATTTTTGCATTGATACTTCAAAATCTTCGGGTCCCAAAAGTGGGCGGTGCTGAGTCTACCCAGTTCTGACAACCCAGGGCGTAGCGCGCGCATCTGCTTGGTCTCACGCGCGTCGCCAAGTCCTTGCACATGCGGAGACCCAGGCAAGGAAGTTGTGGACGCGGTAGACAACGGCAGCGCCTCCTCCTAGTGCTCTTGGAGAACTGCCTTTTGCGCGCAGGAACGTCGTAGTCCTGGCGGAGCTGCCAGTGCTATATAACTCTCACCAAGTGGGAGTCGCCGAGATTTTGCTACAACCTTTTTTTTTATTTCAAGGTCCAGGTCCAACTTCGTGCGCCCTTCGCGGGGGAGGACGTAACAGTGGGACACGTTGCTCTGGCTCCCCAACTGTTGCGGCGTACGAGTGTATCCCCTCAAGATAGAAGAGTGCCAGTCTCGGGCCCACGGGGGTGCAAGAGGAAAGACGAAGTTCTCTACCTGCGTGGTCTTCCTTCAACTCTAAGGGGAAGAATAATCTGGAACACGTCAATGATAACGCGTTTGCTCTGAGACTACTGTTCATTACGCAGCAAGTGTATCTGGGGTCGAAGGCTATATCAGCAAGGATGTGCCGCTGATTCCACCGCTTCGATCCTTCTTTCGCCCCACCAGGGCGAACTTCAGCAAACTTGACGCTGAGAAGTTTATTCGCTGTGATTGTGTATCTGCACCAGACTACTATGCAACATCTATCCGAAGCGCAGCTGTTTAGCTCGGAGCGTACAAAGAAAGAGCGCAGGCTGGTGGCCGTTGGCAGATCAGCCGACGTGGAGAGGGCACGTGGTTGGCGTTGCCGGGATAGTCGTGACTGCCAAAAAGCGTTGTGTGATACATCCCTGGTAACTATCTGAGCAGCTCCTGGTTAATGTCCTGCCCAGCGGAACTCACTGTTGGCTGCCATTGGACAGCGGGCCATGTTCTGCGGCGGCGCCGGACCGAGTCGCCCCAAGACCGGCTCGGGTGCGTCCGCACTAACACTAGGCCGCTCCAACATAGGCTCGCGTCTCTCTCTAGCACGAACCCACCTCTCACCGTCTTGGCTGGCTCTCTTCCGTCACCAGGACCCACCTTCTTAACGCTTCAAGCAGATGGACATAGGGATCCTCTTACTTTCTCAGCAAACTCTGGTACATCGACAGACAATCGGCTTCTTTGAGTAACAATGTTTTCCCCAAGCTTTCGCAGCTGCACTGTTGATGCGATGAACAACTTCCATCCGGAGGTGTCTGCCAGGAACTTACTGAGAACGAGCAACCACCTGAGCATCTTTCACGCTTGCACGTTTCGTTGACTGCTGAGCTCCCTCGGAGACCGCCGCACTGTTTTCTTTCTCAACGGCTGGGCTTAATAATCTTTTGTTCGAGAGCCAGTATGGCATCCTTCAGAACTCGTTTTCTCCGAATGCGAAACTGTAGAGCCACTTCCATGTTCGCGCTGACAGGCTCGGAAGTACCTCGATAAAAGTCATTTTGTCCAGTGGGGACCCTGCCTGTCGACAGATATTCCTGGTCTTCTTCAGCGGATGTGCTGTGCGTTCTATGAAGCTCGTGCCTCAGCAGATTGACTAGAAACTGCAGTGCCAGGCGCTGAAATTTGGCAAGCACAGCACAAACGGAGAAAAACAGCGGGTGTGCGAGTGTTGTGGGACCTTTAGTCATATCTTTCAGGCAAGCTACATACCCGAGTACAATCCTCACTCCTACGTGCAATTCTTTTCTCTTCAGCCCGAGGGTACAGTCAGCATAGAGCGACCATGCAACCGGTTACTCTTCGAGGGCACGAAGGCTCTTGGAGAGCGCGGTCTCTTTTAAAGCATACTTCTGTTTATGTGAATCAAGCGGAGTACTCTACTTTCCCGTCTATTAAACCTGGCAGCACGAGCATCTACGGATCAAGGTGAGGCCTCTCCCCAATCACCATCCTCGGCGACTCCAAGCCCTCCAATAAGTGCATGTTGCCTGCGTGAGAAGGGTTCATCGTGCCGAGGTGGATTGGGGCTCAGCCCCTCTATACCCACCGTATAATGAAACATGAATGGTCTACGCATGTGGGAAGGTATGTATACGTGCTATACAACAACGTAAGAAAGCAACCGGCTGGCGTCGGCAGAGAAGGTGATACTACACAACAGATATGCCACCGGGACGCTGGACACTTCGGTAGGACCTTAGCAACTCTGCAGCGAAAGGAACAGCGCGTACGCAAGAGTACGGCTAGCGTCAGGACTGTACAAATCAGTGTGAGAGAAAGTAAAGGTAATGAGAGAATGTCCGGTCTCGGGGGTGTAGAAGCTCGAGTGCTCAAGACGCGCGTGAAAGCCCACATCGTTTTCGGTAGACAAGCAGCCTTCCCACCGCGAAAGCGTCCGCAAGTCAACACTCGAGGCAGTGAAGTCGTCTTCTAGTCCTAGAATCTGCAGCAGGACATTTCGCAGCCGTACTGGTGGAATACTTGCTTGTTTGCAATCAAACGTAAATATCTTTCTGGGTATCTCTCACTGGACCGTGAAGAGGAAGAGACTCCTGCTGACAAGTGAGACTTGCTGCGGCCCAGACACCGAACCAACCCGGACAACGGAAAAGACACGCCGTTCCTCATCGAGGTCTCCGAACCGTTGGGGGAGGAGTTACAAGGGTCCTGCCCCGACGTTTCGGAGACGTACACTCGTCTCTCAGTGGGGGGTCGGTACTCCTGTCAGCTAACGCGGCTCTGCTTGAGGAAAAGTAGTCAAGTAAGTGAGCGTCAGGACGCCTTGCCGTGCTTCTGCTGTTGCGTGTGCACTTCTCCTTCTCAAGTATACGGTCTGCAGTGCTTCGCTGTGGCTAAAGCGTCCTTACGGCAAGTGCCACGACTCTCACGTAACTGATAGGTTGGCTGGCAGCACTCCTTGCCCATCTCCTGAATACGAAATAACATGAGAAGCCCTCGGCAACACCTGCGCAATGTCCATTTGGCCTGCTCACCCTTGCAGCGCACAGAAGTCTGCCTTCCACGATGTCCCTCCCCCCTACTTGAACGAGGGGCATGAAATTTGATGCAGTAAAACCCGAAGTATCTGCAATCAGTCCCAAATTCATAAGCGCTGTCTTTACCCCTGAGGGTAAGCCAGCAAATCCTGGAATGAGTAGCAAGTCCGACAGACCGCCGGACGCCATTGCCGCCCTTGCGAGGTTTGCCGAGAAATAGATGGAGGTTTTGTCTTCCCTGCCACAGAAAAAAAAAAAACAGGCGGGACCCCGGTTTGTTGCGATCACTTCAACGGGAGGGAACAAGGAAAGCATGCCCTGCTTGCCGCCGTGGTGAGTGACTCACGTCCCCCCCCCTTGTTCGAAACGTGATGTAGTATGCTCACTGTTTGTGTCTCTACTGTGTCGCCACAACTCTAGCACTGCGTCAACGTAAGGTCACCTCTCGATCAAGCAAGTGAAAGCTGCGCACCTTGACGCTGTCCGGGTCAAAGAGAACACCGTACCACGAATCTTGTGCCCCCCAACTCTACTGGAGCAAACATTGGAGTCCACAAGTCCGTTGACATTTTCGGCTTTTAGAGACAACCCACGTCACCGCCTCTAGCCCGATCATGGGCACTGCGGTGTCTCGTCCTTGAAAGCCTCCAGTTCTTCGTGATGTGTGATCTCTGCCCTGCTCCAATATGCTATGTGACCTCAAAAGAAAAACAAAGCACCGCGCCATGTTCCCCACCTCCAGCTGCTCCTGTTCACGAACGCTAAGACCCAGGTTCCTCCAGGAAGTCATCTCTCATCAAGCAGGCCTTACACGCAAAGCTAGTATTTTTTGTTTGCTACTCTATTGCCCTATCGAAGAATCTGACTATGCTTGTTCAGTTTTTCGAGCTACTTCCTGGCTTAAAAACAGTGGCCCAAGCGAGTCTTTATTCTCCGATCAAACCAACGCCTGTACTACCGAACTTTCTGAAGACTTCCGTTTAACATCTAGTCTTCGTCGTGAAACACGGGCGCAGGACCACGCTGCATGTCACGGTCGAACTCTGATGTGGCGAAGGTGTAACTCAGTCTGCGCCCTCCACACGGTATGTAGTAAGCACGAGCCTGCTCTTGAATTTGTCAACTAAAACCCGGACACAAACTGAAATAGTAACCGCTAACGAAACCACAATGCTGCTGTCCTCACGTTCAGTTGGACTCACTCTCTAGGAGTTTCTATGAAAAAACCGTAGTTGAGAAGTTGCATATCAGCTTCGCTGCAGTACCGAATGGTAATCGCGTCACCCGATTTTATATCGGAGCTTGCGACCAAGCCAATACCCTCGGCCTGTCCCGCGACGCCGTCCCTGACCCATGCATCCTTGATTGAAGGATTCTTCATTTTCGATGGACGGGGGAAGCGTTTCAGCTTTGCATTCGCCGATTTACCACCACAGTTTAGCAAATCGAGTAACGGAATAAGCACCCCCGGCTTGGCATTGCCATGGACTCTGATGCTACGGGAACAAACTACGCCCAGAGCCCACTTGAGCTTCTGAGCGAAGTATCCCGAGAAATTGTCCCGGGCTGTAGTGAAGACAGGCCTTCCTTGGAAATGTCTTTTCCAGTTCTCCGCGACAGATTGTACGGCAAACAATCGGTTAAAAACTGAATTGACCATACGATGTTCAAGCATCCTTAGCTCGTGTGCTTTCCAGAAAAGCAACATATGATCCAAGTCACGGGGAAAGAGGGCTTCGTGCTCATCCCATACCCGGGAAGACTGGATAGTAAGGGCCGTGTGACTCGTCTGCTGAGGTCGCGTTTCTCCTTTGAAAGACAAGAGAGCAATGATAATTGCCAATCTCAACTGCCAGTCTGCATTTTCTGGAAAATGCGTGTGCAAAAATGACTTGATGTCTTGGGAAGATATGTCCGTGCAGAAGTTACTAGCAATGCCTGACTCCCACAAGGTCAGCAGCCTTTCTTCTGAAAATTGAAGATGCTCTGGGATCCACGCGAGCACATCACCCGCTGAATAGCTTCGATTTGCCGTCATACCTCGGACGTGCGCCAGACAAGGAGTCTCTTGGAAGCTGTCATATGGCAGACCACATGCCCCGGACGTGCTCTCGGAAGGAGTTCGACCCGGTGGACGGATAACGAGCTCTCTGGACAAGTCGGTGCTTCTTCTTTCCGAGGACACGCTCCCGGGGAGAGTTGAGACTGCCAGCGAAAGACCTGGGCAGATGGAAGCGCCTTGCTCTCGAAGAAGAACAACAAGGTTTGAAAAGCGTTGCAGATCCGTCTCTAAAGTCGACGACGAAGGTACCGTCCTCGGCCTCGATGTACACGCGGCACACGTGCTGGATTTCTTTCCTTGTTGTGGTGCGAACTTCAAGCATCTTTGCCAGGTTGCGCCACTGGCCCGGTGTGTCAGGAACCTTCTCACAAGTTCCTTTTTAAAGGGAGTCATACGAGACGAGCGCCACGGAAAAACGCTGTCCGGACGAAATGAACAACGGACAGACCCTGAGAAACGTCGGGACCGCCAAGGACGGGCAGTACGAGCGAAACCGGGGAAGGAAACAGACGGTGAAGCGAAGGAAAATGAAGGGGATTCACGGGCAAGATAGCAGCCCGTGCGGGAGGAAGGGAGACAGTTCGCCCACGCGACAAGGCGGAGCATGACAATAAACACCAACCATATCATGTTGTTCTATCCTTGTGGGTGACGGGTTCCACGTGACTCACCAGCGTGTCCTTCGAGGCGTTTCCGGGACTGTACCGCCGCGCCCCGTCAGCGCACAGGGTGCAATGGCGCAAGCATGACTTCGGCGCGTGGCCGTCACGCCGCTAGCTTTGAAGAGACCATTCCTAAGCAGAAACGGACACTGGGCTCTTTCACAAGAAGATGGAGAAAGCGTGCGGCGCCTGCTTACTCGTGAGTAAAGTGCTGGTCCGATATATCATGGTTTGAGTTCACACCCGCCGGCAAGACAGCAAAAGCCGGGCAGAGGGACGGCCACAAAGGAAGGAAGAGGCCGGAGATAGTACTTGAGTGAGCGGGCGCGGCCAGCGGCGAGATTGTCAAGTCCCCGCGGGAACTGGGCGGGAGCGCACACGGTGCACCGCGGATCGAATAATGCGGCTGCAGAAGAGAAGCCGCGAAGTAACAGAGGGAAACATTGCGCTGAAGAGCTTTTACGGTCAGCGAACGAGCGGCAGCCCAAGCCCGAGAGGAGTTAAAGGCTTGGGATGACGACTTCTTCCGACCTACGTACATAGGGGCTTCATCTCGTGCTAAGGGGTGTCTCGACTGAAAGGTGTATGGCATCTCCGCGGCATGTCCAGAAACAAGATCCCACGTGGTTCACCGCAGCGCACACTTCGTGGAGAAATAGACTTTGTAGCAAAAAGAACCGTTGGCAAAGGCGCCACTTGAAGCAGATAAGTAGCATTGTTTGCCAGGTTTGATTGGCTTTGGCCTCCTTGGTACAAGACATCCGGTGCAGATGCAGCATGCATGCCTGCACTCGCATGCGATGCAGAAGCTAAACCGTGTAAGCGGCTGCGTTCGTTTGCTGAACTCCGCGTGAATGAAGTCCGGGTCGCCTTTCTGTGTTCTTTTTGATTGCAGAGCTCCCCGATGTGTCATCGCGGTGGAATAACTGCAAGCTTTACATGCATTCCGGCGCGCGGCGATCGTTAGAGTACTGGCTTCGTGCCTCGCTCAGACCAGGGCGCTTGGTGAGTGTACGTGAACGGAAAATAGTGTTGTGAGCATCAGCGCCAGACAGACTGCCCATTGGTCGCTCTGGGAAAAGAAGTGTCGGGACGGCCCGTGTTTCTGAGTAAGGGCTCCCTTCTCCTTTGGGTACTCGCACAAGCCTGTCGGTTTCGGGACAGGTGTCCGCCCGTAATCAGTCTCGGAAGAGGCACGTTGCTTGTCTTTCTCCTGTTCCCTGACGCGGTACAGTGAGGAGAGGTAATCTCTGTTCGTCAACGTCGTGGGCCGGCGTCAGTCTGCATGTGCTGGATAAGCTGGAGGCGTCTTCAAGAGCAAACCTAGGCCGTCGTCCATATTCCGTAGTTTTTTCATACAGCACCTCTTCTCGGTGTGGTCTTCGGTGGCCTCCTCGGTATGGCGGGTTGAGGTTTTCCAGTCCTCTGACTTCGTGAGTTTTCACGTCCTCCCGACCGAGGACTCTCACTGCTCACTTCCTCTCGCACCTTCCTTGCGAAAGACAGATGGCAGTTTATATTCGGACAAGCCCCCCCCGCGAGGGCGTCCGAGGAGGGAGAGAGGACTTCAAATGGGAATCGCTCCTTACCAACCAGGACTACGACTATTACCTGGGTACGGAGTTTCCGCGTATGGATCTGCGTTGACACGCAAATTCACGATGTGTCCTGTGTTTCCCCTGTGTCAAGCACTGTCGGTCTTTCATGCAGTCCAGTGTATCCGTACCACTTGCTGTCAAAGCTTCAGGTGTATCAAATCGCAATCGCAGACTGCTCAACGGCAAACCCGCAGGGTTGGTCAGTTCATCACTTGGAGTCCGACAAAGACTACTCGTCCGCACCACGTGTAAAAGTTTTTTTCAGCTGAGTTCATGATACGTGGATATCCATGAGTCGGTCCCGCGACGGCAACTGCAGACCATCAGCCCGCAGGGAGGTAGTGTTCTTTCTTTCGCTGGCCGTCTCACTGCTTCTTTCTCCATGACTCTGTATAGGTCTGTTGGTGTGCCAGGCACATTCTTCGGCCGGGAGGCCTTCACGGTTTAATCTCCCGAGGCGACATGCCACTGTAGCTAGCTGCCATGGGGGATATCGTTGTTCGACAGCGCCGCCTGCCATCCCAGGGTACCCTGGTACTAGTGTACTCGCCTCAGTCCTTTCTTTGCTTTTGCACTAAATTTCTTCCGGCTAGGTGCAAGTGTGAAGATTGGCCTTCATTCTCGAGGCGGGAAATTCGAGAAGTATGACTGGTGGACGAAGCGACGCGGAGGCGCTTCGGAGACTGAGCTTGAGGCTGAGCTGCAGCGCGTCAGAAACTTCGAAGCAGAACTAATGGGCGAGGCGTTGTGAGTTCTCTTACAGATCAGCTGCTTGCTGCTGTACGTTTTTCTCTCTTAGCGTGCCCATGTTTCTTGCCGCCTGTCCGGGGCAATTTAAACATCCAGAGTCTTCTCATTCCAGATACCGGACCCGCCGTAGAGCGG
>NW_027153524.1:48935-101830 GCF_002600585.1 Cystoisospora suis
GTTGGGATTGACATCCATTAGCCACTGCTTTGTCTACGCCCGGAGTAGTGCGGACAACATCTGACTTTTCACGCGCATGTAACGGCTAATGGATGTCAATCCCAACTGAGGACTGAGCGCACGACACAAGTGACGGTTCGGCGTTGCCTGCCATTTGGGTAGGGGCTGGCGCTATTGCGAGCCACTGTCTCTGTGATGGTCGTGCGCGCCATACAGGGGCGATAAACCGAAGAACTTGCTGGTGGGCAATCCGTATGAGACAGGCTCAAAGGAAGGTGTACCAGCCGCTACTGGCGGGGACGAGGAATCAGATCGAGGATCCTCTCGCTTGCGGAAGGAGAAAAAGTACGTGTACACTTAGAAAGAGTGCGTGATACCATTGGACCGTGTGCGACCATCGCCTCTCTGATACACGCAAGGGCTAAGAAGAGAGCGTGGTGTCTGGATTTTGTCATGCGCTCGAAGTTGATGGCTCGGGCAGCGCAACGCACTCTGTTGCACTCTAGGGTAGTAAGTTTCGACCGTCAGAGTGGTAGGCCTGCCGTTGCGGGTGTCTTTTCCGGGGGCGCACGAAAGCTTCTGAACTTCTGGTGTCCACTGCAGGAAAAAGAAAAAGAAAGACAGGAAGGAGAAGCAAAGGAAACGAAAAAGGAGTCGCAGAATAAGCACCTCCTCCTCTTCGAGGTCGCGTTCACCGTCTTCGTCAGCTCCGCCAGGAAGGTCGGCCCGACGCGATTCTCGGGGAACAGGCGATCCTTCTGATCGCCACGACAGCGGCCACTGCCTAAGTGACAGGGAGCTCACAAAAGTGTCTAAGGCCGAGAAGGTTTCAGCAACGTCAGGCGGTCATCGAGCCAGAGTCGTATCAAGCGGCCAGTTTGCCTCACGTGACAGCATGGAGAAGGCGGCCGAGAAATGCTCGTCTCCCGTGCCGACTTGTGGCAGTAGAAACATTCCGATGAGACGAACGAGAAGTGGCTCACAGGTAAAGTCGGAATCCGCGGATGCACGACTAGGGTCGCGGAGACGCATCTCGGACAAGTTTGCTGATGAGTATTGCAGCCGTAGCAGCTTCAGGAGTGATAATCGCACCAGCAAGGGTCTCACTACGGGGGCAGTTAAGAGAGAGCGCCACAGCCGCTCCCGCGAAAGAGACAGTCTCCCCACAGCTGCGACCTCTCGGTCATGCGCTGGCGAGAGCACTTCCCGAAAGGAAGATCCGCAGCACACTGGTGAGCGCGCACACGCCCGAAAAGTGTATAGCTCCTCACCAGACGGGAAGTGTGGCAGCAGGTTTCACAAGAGAAGGCTAAGTCAGGATCGGCCAGCTCGCCGCAACGACAGGGGACGAGAATGCGACCTCGATCCATACGCGCACAGACGGCGAAGGTAACCGTGTGACAAAGGACTAAAAAGAGGGCTTCTTGTTTATTCTGTCGAGGCAGCGGTCAGGAGCAGCTGGTCTATCATTCCCCCCCGCGCGAGGACGAGGATGACCGCTGGAGTGAAGTGAGCACATCAACGGTGTAAAGTGTGGACGACTGATTGGCTGTGTCGTGGGATGAGCTGTATGACTGGTGGTTGCTTTTCTTCCTGGCGTCTAAGCCAACTGACCTTGTACTTTCAGCGACTCTGGAACGCGCTCCTCAACTTCCGCGGTCGCACTCTTCGCCGGTTCTCGGTGCCGGGGGCCTCGGCACACAGTTTATCTGGGGGATCACATGGGACTAGCGATGGCAGCCGCCTGCTTCAACTGATAAGCACGTTAGACCGGTCAAGACGCAGAACGATGTGGTCGCAGCACCCTGAACCTGGGCGGGAATTCCTGCGACGCTCCAGAAATGTCTTTGGCGTCATGCTTGTTCGGAAGGGAGCAGGGGTGCGGAACTGCTCCGGCCCGGAAGTGGGCCAGCAAACTTGTTAGCTATGAGCCCCGGCTGCTGGGCCGCTGACCTGTTCACGACTTTGCTACGCTGGGGTGTGAGCGGGCAAGCATGTTCAAGGTCGGCAGCGTCGTCTGCTGATCGCTGCCGGCGTGTTCACTGGAAGTTTCACCTTCGTGCAGATGGACTGAGGCTGACTTGCCAGACCCCGTGGATAAGGGCGTTTCATCGTGAGACGACATTATCTCAGGTTTGAACGCCATGAAGTGGGCGCTCTCTGCAGCCTTTCAATTCCGTAAAGGGCCGGCATGCGGGTATTCTATAGCAGCTGAAAGGTAGTCTGTCCTAACGAGCGATCTTTGCTGCAGCAAGGGGATAACCACAGCGTAGGCACGGGTGAGTATGACCAGGGTGTGAGGCCTTGATCTCGACAGTTGCGCGCGTCCGGGTAGCTTGAACCGGTTCGCGTTACGCCAGCACCGTGTACTCTAGGCTGCCTTTGCAATACCCCGGCCTGTGGAGTGCTGCATGCGCAGGCTCACTTGCTCTATTCTCGTAGAGCGACCGCAAGTCACACATCTGTGGGGCCTTCGGAGCTGCCAGGACTGAAAACTATAGTAGGCCAGCAACACGGAAGCCTCATGATACCCAAACACTCGTTTCCGACCCTCCACTTAGTCCCTCGCGGCTGGCGCCACACCGCAGCGCCGGACACTCAGTTCCGGGAGTGTCGTGTGACCTTCTGAAATCTGCCAACACTGTTTCTTTATTTGCTGTCCGAACGATTCTGAGTCTCTCCGTCCCCATATTCCAGGCGGAGACTGCCGCCCGCGTTGCTGACGCTACTGCTGGGGAAAAGACAACAGCACGAGTGCAGCCCATTCGCCTACTCTTTCTTCAAGACTTGGGTGGCGCTAGGAGAGACGGCGATACCTCACAGGCCCCAACCTGAAACATGCGCGGCGGTAGAATGTCGCTGCTGATTCATGAGACGTCTCAGTACACCTACCGCGGCTGAGGCGTCCGCCTGTCGCAGCTTGCTTTGTAGCATGTCCCCCTTCTGTCGAAGCTTCAGTTCCGACAGCTCAGTTGATCATTGCTCTGCTGTTCCCTTTCTTGTGCCGCAATCAGCAGGGGCCTCAAACACCTGTCCGCTCGCGCGCACCCTTACACTGCAACCACACTGTTTTGGCTACTGAGCAGTTCGGTGGCCGCAGTGACGGTAACGAGCTACGGGATCATCACGAAGCTTCCCAGGAATCCTGTGAAACTTGGTTTACCACACCAGCGCTTCTTGAACATTCTCGCGCTGGAGCTTGAAGACACGTAGCTATAAGCAGTCAGATTTGGGGGAGCTACTTACAGGGCTCTGCTAATCCTGTCCCTGCGTGGCCGCGATACATTACTGTCGCATTGTCCTGTCCCTGCGTGGCCGCGATACATTGCTGTCGCATTGTCAGTGGATCGGGGACGCCGTCCCGGCTGTCACCACGGGATGGCCGTGCTTTGGGGTTGGGTGGCACACGGAGTGACCAACCGGTGCGTTGTGCCTGCACGCTGCTCTCAGTGCAGGTCAAGTGTCCTTAGCACCATGCTTAACGATAAACATAATCCGTTATCCGACGGGCCGGCTGTTCCACGTAGCCGCAAGCAGCCACTTTTCCGCCTGTCTATTGATAAAAGCCAGGCCGACTACGACCCCATCCTGCACTCCATAAGTCATCAGGGGTACGTGAAGTCCGAAAAGCCAAACGCTGCTACTTCGGCCAGACACGCTTCACTTAGGAAATATAGTAGCTGTACCAATAAGTACGGCGCAGAGCAGGTTAGCGCCTATGCAACCCGTCCAGTGCGACCTCCCCGGGAGACCCCGACGCAAGGCCCCAGGGAAGAACGGGATCGCTCGAAGGGTGCCATTGACTGTCCCCCTTCTCTGCTCATTAAAGACGCAAAGACGCTGGCTTATTCATCATTGTGCGCACGACGAATTACATCGCTGCAGTCCCGTCAGGAAAACTACAGGAGCGGGGTAGCGGGTGCAGTCCACCGTTCGGAACCAACTACCACGGTCAAGGGGGATGTCGGTGCTCAGGCTGCCTCTACCTGCATGAATGCGAGAAGCCCGAAGCGAAGAAATGCAGACGTGATTGAGAAATCAACCAGCCCGACAAGGGTGCGTGGGGTTCAGCAGGAGGGGGTTTCATCAGACGCGTCGTGTCACAGCAGTGCTAGTCCCTCTAGTAGCCCTAGGCAATGCAGCGTTGAGCAAGAGAACTGCCGTCTGGCACCTGAGACGGCTCTGAGCGCAGAAGGGACAGAGACGCCTGGCAGCTGCACTGGACGGGACGAGAAGAGAACTCTGAAGGCACGGCGTCTGTCGGGTGTTTTCGAGCGGGCAGCCGGGCAGCGTAAGCAAGCTGCCGGAGAGGCCGCATTGTCTGATGCAGAGCTTCGCGGCTGGGACGACGAAGACATGCTAAGGCACATGTTTATCCAACTCCTGTGAGTCCCGACTAGTGCTTGCACTCAAAAGAGTCCCCTGCTGTACGGCTAGTACAACGAAGACGTCTGCCCAGCGGGACTACGGGTGTCAAAAGGACCGGGAGTAACTCCTCAGAAGGTAGACCTGTGTCAGAACAGAAAAGCCTGGAAAAAGGAGTACCGGGTATCCGTGCGTTCGAAAGACCCGGGCCTGCGTTATGCTTCGAAGGGACGTCCTGCGCAGAGGGCACCTGAGTCCGGGTAAACGTGTTACGTGGGTTACAGCGGCATATCTTTTCGTAGCGTACCCTCTGGACACCAGTTTTTCACATCTTCCGGCAGTTCTTTGATGATTGCAAGGTCATGGCCTAGTGACCCCGCCATGGCATCAGGTGTGGTCTGAGGATCTGTTACTGCCCAACCATGTTGCGACTGCTAGCACGCCGGGCTGATACCTGCATTTGCTTGGCTACGGCGTTGGGGTTTGCAGTTCCTTGCCTAGGGCAGGTTCTGATTTTTCAGGAGTAGCACACCTGTGACGAGTAGGCCATCTCGTTACCAGTTCACATCCGCTGGAGGTCGTAGCAGAAGAAAAAAGAGAAACGATCGAAGTCAGCGGGTCCAGCGAGACAGGAGGCAGGAACTTACCAAACACCACATTACGGAAACTCGCGCTGCCGCCACTCGCAAGCAAACCAACAGCTCCCACGTCTGCAGTCGAGACCGTGCGGCAGTGAAAAGTTCAGCCGTGCGCAAGAACGTACCATTCTCCCTGCCAGGTGGGGAGTATTCTTCGTCGGACTCTGCTTGGTGCACCATTGAGAGCAGCCGTCCCGAGACCTCGCCTGCAGTCCGTGTAAGGTACTGGAACGCGATCGTGTAATGTGGAGCTCCTCAGCCTACCGGCCGCCAGTCGGACATCTCCAAGCTCCTCTTCAATCGCGATTGAATACCACTTTCCCCCTGCAAGCAGAGAAGCGTACACTCCGTGACTGCTTGATTTGCACTCCTGAAATCCATGCTTACGAGCGACATCAAGGCCGGATAGGCGCCCGACAACCATATGCTCCCCATCCTTCACACGAACGAGCTCCAGACCGTTGCCCACTGTCAGCAGGGCTGCCCAGAAGTTTCGTTCGCCGATGCCCCTGAAAAGGACACCCGCCTGAGAGGCGCCCCCCAAGTTGACCTCAGTTTGCACCCTGGTGTTTTGGCAAAGGAAGTTCTTTTTTATGAGTGCATTCCGGGAAGTATCTCGGCGTGACAGGAAGAAGAATGGAAAAGCATGTGGAGGCTCTCTGATTTCCTCTCTGCCTACATACTCAATTGCCTGCTGGGAGGGATTATATATCCAGTTTTTTGTCACGAGGAAGTCCTCGTAGAAGTGAGCCGGCGTCCGGTTCGGATCAGTATACCAGGTGGGGCACCCTTTAGCTGTGAAGTTCGTTTTGAAGGTCTTGGGGGTTTCTTGGGGGAATAACAGGTTTGTGAGCCATATCATTACATTGAACCTCGGTATAGGAAGTAACAAGGGAAACCGCAACCCTGGGGCTTGGGAAGTCCTTATTTGATGGTGCACTCTAACTGCACTGACCCCGAGGGCCATGCACGAGAGAAGTGCCCCTGTGAAGCGAACCAGAGGAGCCATGACGACGAGGACTTTGCGCTTAACGAGAATGCAATAGGCCCGGGCTACGCACTCGCCCGGGCGCGGTACCCCTTGCCGAGCCGTGGTCGCTTACCCGCTCCTGTTGGTGTCGGTACACCGGGACAGGTGGAATGCTGTGAGCTCTAGCCGCATGGGACGAGCAGCAGTACAGCGTTGTCTTGAAGCCGCTGCAAATTGCTGGAATATCACACCGGCTCCACCGCAACATGAGACACACGTACACATACGCTGTCCTGTTCGCGACCTCGTTCCTCGGCGCGTCTGCCCAGGAGCGCCCTCCTGAGGCGGTTTTTCCCCTGCTGAGAGATGAGGTACCCAACAAGGAGTTTACTGAGTTGACTCCCGAGGAGGAACAGGGAGACTTCACTGTTCGCAAGATCAAGGAGTCAGAGAAACAATGTGGGCTGAGGCTGGGTGACTGGGCAGAAGTAACGCTTCGGTCATTCGGTACGCCCACTATTACTGGAACGAAAGAAAGAGCGCTTCGACGCCAAAGCGGTATGCTTCCGCAGCTCCCGGCGTGAAAATTCTCCCGCACTTGTTCGAGGTGGGTGTGTAATGGATGGGATGATGGTATGCACACGTTACACTGGTCTCCAGGACAAACAGTTTGGACATGCAGTCCAAGGCTTCGAGGTAAGAAATTCTGATCCTTCCGCCGCACTTGAGCACCATGACAGGAACACAGGTCGGCAAGCACAATGTGACTCCATTGAACAGAGGCATTGTGGGGATGTGCGTCGGAGAGACAAGGTAAACTGATCACCTATCAAGATAGAGAACAGAGAAAACTTTATTTCTGTACAGGAGAGTCGGAATAAAGATAGGGTAGGCTTTGACGCGCGCAGTACAGCCAATGAGAACACTCATGGTCGAAATTCAGAAACATGGGGAAAATTTACTACGTAAGCACTCAGACGACAGCAGCTCACGGGAGGCTTCCACGTCAAGCTTGCTTCCAGGAGGTGACCTTGGAGAGCTTCAAAAGGGTCAATCCGAAAAAGAGCAGGAGGCGCAGTGAGCTTTGATTAGTAGAGGTGCTGAAAGTATAGGGCCGCCTGATAGGTCCAGAGGGGCCCCGCCTCACCGGGGCATCGTGCTTTAATTGAGCCCGTGTATGCGAACAGGATGATATTTGGTGCCTGTTTAAAGCGGACTGAGATCCGTTCACAACTCTACTATGGCTCGTCATAACTGATATGAGTTCCCCACACGCATCCCGGGGCGTCCTTGCTCTCTGCTCCGCAGCACTCCCTGCAACGCCAAGGACACGTTCGCAAACACGTTCCTGTCAAGCGAAGGCCACAGAGTTGAAAAGGAATCAGGCCTGCCTGCGATTTGACTCACCAGCAGCTGCCGCTCCATCCCTTGTGCTTCGGATTCTCGTCGACGGCGGCGTAGTATCGCTCGCCCTCAGGGTGGTAGCGATTCACATAGGGTTGAGGATGATAGTTGCAGCCGTTGGCCCTCCCTGCGTTGTCCGCAGAATCGAAGTAAGAGTGGCATCGACGACACAGCTTGTGGCGTGAAGCCGGTACTTTTAGTGAAGGGTGTGACGACATTCTACTCGAGTGATATTGACGAGCCACTGTGACCGAGTACTCTTTCCTTCGGATTCAGAGAGACGGTACTTGAGCGATGGACAGACAAGACCCATCGTAAGCAACTTACAGCAGGTAAAGACTGACACTTACGTCTTTTGGAGGTGAGAAGTGCATGTAGGTGAGGTTAAAAATGCATGCAGTAGTGGGTAACGGCCGAGCGGAGAAAAATTACAGTTTGGTTTCTCTCTGCTGACTTCGATCGCTCCGCTACGGGCGGACAGGTCACGTCCACGTGTCGGAGTTCGAGTAGGCCGGCGAGGAAACTCTCAGAGCAGCGCTGGCGGTTTGAAAGAACTGACTTCCGCGCCAAGCCTCTTCCACAAACTTGTCTGGCCAGCTCACACCGTGTACGGCACTCCGTACCTTCTGTCTCGATAGTACGAAAGATGCCTCATAACTTTCTCCGCGTTACACTAGCTGATCCCTGTGCTTCGTGCCAGCGCCACGATCCCGGGAGACAAGCGTGCACGCCATTTCTAGCTGGCATGCCTGCCACCCGAAGCGCCCCCAAGTATTTTTATCGGTATAGCAAGAAGCACAAGGTCTATACGGCAAAGCACGGACCCGCGATTGTATTTCGAGGAAGTTTGGCACGTCGCCGGAGAGTGGCAGCAGTCTTGCCCCGCGGTTGTCTCATGGCGGCGTCAACTTGGGCCGCTGCGTCGAGAGAGGTTCCAGCACTGTAGTGCGGGTTAGACTCCCCGTTTCGAACTACACTCAGAAGGCCAAGTAAGCCATCTCGAGTGTGGAGTCGCCCTTCGTTTCGCAGGTGCGGCCGTCAGCCCGACATTTAATCACAGCATGGGTCTGGGGGCTCTACACCGCGAGCAAGCGGCTCAACAGACCAGGATCCGCGATTTTTATGGCTGTCCACAGCGCTCTGCTGCTGCAATGCAATCGCTGGTGCCGGGATAGGCTGTTAGTACAGCGTCAAGGGTTGCGGAACCAGTCCTATCCCGCCGGTCACATATAATCGGTACTCCGGCCAGTCTCGGTACTGGATGATTACCCTGTGAGCGGCCTTCCGGGAAACTCAAGCACAGAGTCGGGTCCTGCCTCGGCTACACCGGGGACGGAATCCTGAAGAACCCTCCGACCAGTCTTTTCCGAGCCTACCTTCTGAGCTCAAGGAAAAGACGCCACTTTCCACGATACACAACGAGCACTACCATACGATTAGTAGGTGACAATGACCTGTCTCCCATACTGGCAGATGCAGCAACAAGCAAAACGGTTCACACAAAGGCACTGTCACATTGTGCACCTGGGGGTCCGGCAAAGGACGGCGGCACACTGGCTGTTTTTTTTTATGCACACTGGTCGCTTGTGCTGTCGCCGCCAACTGGGTCCTTCAGAGGGGACGTCAAGCAGCCCTCACAGCAGAGGGCGCGCCTGGCGCGGGAAGTAGAGGGCCGGGGTTCGAGTTCCTACTTCTTCGCTCCTTAAATTTGTCGATCTCGTCCTGCACAGTCGGGGTCAGCCACATGGAGACAGAGCGTTGCTACTGGGGCTCCCCGTTTGTGATCTCATGACAAAATGTACACCCTCACCTTCATAAAAGGAAGGCGCATAATTTGAGACGCTGTCGGTCTCTTTGCTGGATCTCTGCTTAGCATTTCGGCGCAAAGTTGACGAAGCTCATCTGAGTAGACGGAAGGCATTCCAGGTATCTGGTGTCGCAGGAAGGACAAAGACATGTAAAGAGACAAAGGGAATGTTTTTCTCATTGATATTGTTGGACCGTGGGACTGCCTCTGGTTATGGATGACTCACGGGTAAAGCCGAGATCGCGTCCACAAGCCCTTTCAGATCACTTGCGTGGAAAGGCACTGTGAGGGTGGCCTTCGAACAGCCACAGCAGCAGACCAAGGAAAGTGGGCGGGTACACTTGGTGTTCTCTGCGCGGACCCCGGAAAAGGCGTAGGTGTTTCGCGTCTGATGGCACCGCTTCGAGACCCCTCCCGTCACCTAAAACGGGCATGCGGAGCTTGACCGGGGAGTGAGATGTACGCAAGCACACTTGGCAGACGCTAGCTACTGCGATTCCGAAGTCCAGCCCCTGGGGCCGTGCCAAGAGAGCGGCAAACAGACTGCTCATGCAAACGCTGTCCTCTCTTCCCATCTCCGGATTCAGGGGATATTTACAGACGGGGAGACGAGCCGCCCCGATACGCACGAGACGACTCTTCATGAGTTTGGATAAGCCAGTCGTGAGAAAACACTTGCCAGCGGCTTTGACTGCTCTCCGGACCTACGAGCTCGTACAAAATACAGCCCAGCGACCATATGTCCGCCGGGAGAGAATATTTTTCGCCCTGAGCCAGAAGACAACAAGGAGCCTTTTGTTTGATCAGGTCCAAGCCATTAGGGTGTGCTGCTTCCTCTCTTGCGGCTGCTCTTGGCGAAGCGACAACTGCTATACTTGTGGCCCACATTTAGATGCTCGGCTGAATTCTCCCCTAAAAGGTTCTTGTCTCCCAGCAGAGCTCTTCTGCGCTGAAGTCTGTACGGCCCGTACCTTGCCGCAAGGCTTACTCTGCAGAGCTCCGGGCTCAGGTAGTACGGAGTCCCGATTGTTGTTTGGGTACAGGCAACAGGTGACTCGAGAACTTTTGCGATGCCGAAGTCTCCTATTAGCAGGTCGTCATCGGCAGTGAGAAATAAATTCTGCGGCTTGAGGTCTGCAGCAAGAACATACACGGCTCAGACAAGTGAGTGTGGAACGCTACGGCGCCTGCACCGCTTTCTTGTCGGGCTCGGTCAGCACCGTGGAGTCAGTACCGCGATGTAATATGTGCATGCTGTGGAGGTACGTTAAAGCGACAGCAGCTTGGGCAATCCACCGCCTAACAAGCGCTTCGTCAAACCGCTGTCCCGTTCTCCGTTGTTCTTTGATGCGCGTAGCTATGTCGCCACCTGCGGACATCATGGCCGGCAAACATGAACAGATTCCGCCCCTCCGCCTGCGGAGTGGGGAGGCGCGGAGGCCAGCTGAACACTCAGCTGCAGTGCCCCCAAAAGGTCGGAAGCAAAACTCTGTTTGCACTTCTAAGCCAACAAACTCCTCAGCCATTAGGCAGGCTCACCAGCAGCGAAGTCCATTATAATACACAGATGGTTCTCGTAGATATAGCTCTGGTGGTACCGGACTATAAAGGGGTGGGGTTTGAGGGTTGACAGGACCTGTGGGGAATAAGAGATGCCGCAGTACAGCGGGAGAAGCTAAGATGAAAATGAGGGCACCCGTTCCCAAGGAGACACAGTGTGCGCGTTCTCGGGTGTCGTACAACTTCTCAGAAGAAGAGGACTAGGCAGAGCTCAATGCATCGCACCTAGAGCTGCGTGTACGGCGCTGGCCTGCGGGAAGCAGATGTCAACACGGGATTCAACAACTGACTGAAGTGCACTCCGAAGTTTAGTCGGAAGCTAGTGTCCTGCACGCGCAGGCAAAAAAACAAGTGTTGCGTCGAGCCGCTCCTTCCATACAGCTCACTCTTGCTTCGTTGAACGTGTCCTCTCGGGCTTTCTTGTCCATGCTCGAGATATCGATCAGCTTCATCACGTATCTGAGACAACTCAAGAAAACACTAAGCACGGCGATGACGAGTCTCACCGGGCCGGCACGGCTCGTCACTTGCCGGGGGCTGTCGGGCCCGACTCGATGGATCGATCAGCAAACACGTAACATTCCTCCGGGTGACACAGGGAAGCGGTCCTTAGGGGAGAGCGTGCCTCTGCCGGTGGCCAAGAGTACGGGTCGAGAGAGTGAGCGAGGAGCTACATCGGCAGCAGGACTGCTTGGACAGCATGAGGACCATTCCACGCGGATAGTTCCCGGGAGAATGACAAAAGTGGAACCGCATATTTCTTGACACAGGCCACGACGACGAAACAAAACACGACTTGAAAGGTGTTGCCAGGGACGCTTACAGCTTGTGTTCGTCATCCTTGTCCCTGACGAGATACGCTTTTCCAAAAGAGCCTGAGCCAATAAGCCTGACTTTTTTGTATACAGGCATCTTGCGATCTCGTGATTGTTCTACTCAGTTTGAACAGTTTGTCGAGGAAAGAGGAAGGGGTTTCGTATACTGGGGCTACCCCGCTCAAGGCTGACAAAACCCCCGGCACTTCTTTGATTGAAGCGGTGCTGCTGACCATGAATCTGCATCCGCCCGCAAGGAACTGAAACCAGATCTCGTTATTTCTTGTGTGGCGCCGCTCTTTCCTTGCATTCGATTATCAACAAGCCGATGCATGTATTCACAACAGCTGAACCTCCCATTCAAAAGACATATGAGAAGCTGACAGCCCGCCTTTTACGCTAAGAATTCATTTTCGGGTAGATGCAGGGGAAGAGTGCGGCAGGTATCGATTAACCAGGTGGACAGTTTCCTGAAACGGAGGTAGCAACTGAAGGCAGTGCATTTCTCAAGCTCAGGAGCGTGCAAGGCGTCGGCAGGACTGCCCACGACGCGGGAGTGACTGTCCCGCGAAGACCAGACGACATTTTCCCTAGTGCCGAGATGCATGTAGGACTTCCTTTCTCCGATACTCTCCCTTTCCACCGATTTTGAGAGTCACTATTGTGACTGCGTCAGGTTCCTTGCGCAGAAACCTGTCCGTGATCGCGGTTGCTCTGGCTGGGTCAGGACAACTACAAGTAGCTGCCTGAAGTTCCTTCCGTGCATACCAGAGCTGCCTCGGCCTCCAGACCTATGCCAGTGAGGCCACTTCGGACACTTGCCGGAGCGGTTGACTGGTACTGGTATTTTCGGATCACTCAGGTCGTAACCCGCCCGAAGGGCTCGTGGTGGTCGGTCGATGTATGCTTCAGTTTCAGAAGCAAATACTTTGAATCCCTCTCCGGTGCTGCCCGACATTTCTGTCCTGGGCTTCTTTGTCACAGATATGTTGCGTATTCCTCACATTTGCCTGCGCTTAAGGCAGCACCTGCCACCGAGACCGAAGACTGAGTACAATACCTGTGATTTAGAGTGCACGCCCTTACACCTGTGGAAACTGCCTGTTCTTCGCTCTTCGACAGACGCTGGACTTCGGGGAATCGAATATAACATGCTCCAACTGTGCAATAGTGACCTATAACTAAAAGACGGGAGACTTTCGACAGCAGAGTCATGACATACGCATCAGAGGACGCCTGGATACTACTATACACGGTCACGGTGACGGGGGGACGCCGGCAGGGCTATCAGGCTAAACTTCCTATGCCAATGTATAACAGGGGCGGATGCGCCACGTCTTCAAGACGCCTTCCGCTGGAAGCTTGCCTTCGCCTTCTCGACGCTTGACAAGCGTAACTGGATCCACACCGGACAGCGGATCCCCGGCACACGCAATAGCTTTTCTACAGAACTTGATGGAAAGTGGAGTCGAAGATAAGTGAACTTCTCATATGAATCTCGACAAGCACAATCTATGAACCCGAAGTTCACATGTCACTCACTCCAAAATTTGGTATTGCCGGCTCACACATGATTTCGGCATACCAAGGCCCCGTTGCATCTGGGCTACACTTTCCGAACGTAGGTCTCCGATGCATACCGTCAATGCTGACGGTTATCACCCTTAGCATGGCAGAAGGGCTCGAAGGAGCTTCCGTTGACAAAGCATCACGCAGACTACTGGAATTCCTTAAAGCCCTTTTGGCCTCTTTTTTCCTCGCTCTAGCGCATCAAACGAGTTCCCTTCAAGGGACGCGCATCTCGAGAACCTCGGTCACTCTTCGCACATCTATCGGACACATTTCCCTGGAGTCACATTTGGGCGTCCACACACGAACGAATAGATCAGAGCCACTACAATCCGTTATATCTCGTCTTTATGATGCAATGGCAAGTGACGAAACATCAGCGGACAACTCTGTGAAAACCCTTGACTTTCACTTTCTTCAAAACGCTCCCAAACCACCGCCGTTTCTCACTGTCTCTTCACCTCGCGGGACATAGGGCTGATCCTCCACTTCCACAACTGTTCTTTTGTGCAGGTTGGTGTAAAGCTCTCAGTCAATTCAGAGGTGTCAAGAAACTGCCATCTGCTCATGCAGGAAGGCCTGCCAAAGACTTTATTAGTCTGAATTACCCTCCTATACGGAGGATGCCCTCATATCCTATCTCCCAACCCACACGCAATCCTGCCATTTTTTATGCAAATCTACTTGCTAGTGAAGAACCGCCCTGCCCCTCCCGTCTCCGAAGCTCCCCTCTTCCCACCGCCACAATCTCCAAAGGATTTGCGGGACAAATAGTACCCGAGCATACAAACGTTCACACGCAATCATTTCCCGTGTGTCTCCCCCCCTCCACTCCCTCCCTGTCCTTACTTCGTCTTTCCCGAGCTGGCCCCCCCAAACGACGTGAAACCATCGTACGCTTAACCGAATTCTCTTACAACTAGGAACTGGTTTTTAATGTCTCTGCGCTTCCCTTCAACACGGATAGTAAAAGCCGATCACACGCTTCAGGAGTACTGACGTTGTGTCTGCGTAACGCCTCTTCTTCGACTGCCACAGTAACCCATTTCGTCTTTGCTTCCGTTGGGCTTTCTTCCCAAACAGGTACAGGATGTTTGAAATACACGCGATACACATAAAGAGAGAACGACAACTCTTGTTCTCCCTTCGTATTATCTGAGCCTCCACCCCCGGCGTCTTGACTACAGCAATCCTGACTGTCGCCTTTACTATTTCCATTATCATGAGCTGTTGGTTTCTTACGCTTCCCATACTCGAGGACCCTACTCACTTTCTTTACTTGTGATAGAGGCATGCATCTCAACAGAGTTCTGTTCCCTAGACTTCTTCGATCCCCCTCACCCCTGCCATCCTCCAGAGCAATTGCTTCATCAGGTTCTCTTGCTTCGGTATTGTTGTTACCACCCAAAGTTACAATACTTAAACCAGGAGTTGTACTCGAGCTGGCCCCTCCCTTCCTATCAGACATTCCCTCCGCGGCCGTATACTTTGAAACGACCATCCCGTAGTTGCCTCTTGTTGTTTGCTTACCATCAAACACTGCAACCAAAGGTAACACAAAAGGTAAAGAGGGAAAAACCTTCTGCTTCGTTATGTGTTGTCGACTGTCGGCATTTCCTCTTCCTTCTTCTTCATCATGGCTTGATGCCGCGAGCCCACCCCATGAGCTTGACGAAGACTGCAAAACACACAAAGTCCACCACGTACATAAGATATCCTGCATTATACAATCGAAAGTTCTCGAAACTCTCTATCATCTATGTCTTCAAACACACGTCCACGAAGCACCTCAGTCTCCATCCATCCCACGTAAAAGCTGACAATACACCTGCTGAATGAAAAAACGGCTTTCTCTCTAGAGGAACCGGGCTAGGCGCCGACTACCTGTCACGCTCCTTTCTTTCGCGTTGCACTTCTCAATCGACTGTTACGAGCGGATGAAGGCCTTCCGAAATCTTCTTCAATCATTACAGCAACTCTTAACGCGTGATCATAACAAGACCACCAGCATCAATAGTCCGTGGTACTCCTGTAGTACTACTTCTCAATCATACATGAATACTGGGGAGCATTCAGTCGCACGTGCTGTATACACACCTCTATATCGTATATTTAGCAGATACACAGGCACAACGTACGAATAAAATATTGAAAACCTTGATGTGAGCTGCTATCCTGTGTGAACACATCTGTCTCTCTCTCTCTCTGTCGAATCTTTCAACTCAGCCTCAGAGACTATGAAACACCTCCCCTTTCAACCAAGTAATCTCTGCAATACATACATCGGGACTACTTAACTACTGCCTGCTTGTCTGGTTTCGTTCTACATAGTACAACTATTGCAACTGCCTTCCTTGGATATATGTGTTACCATGAGAACAAATGAGTTTGAGGTGAGCCCCCATAGTCATCACCAACCTGTAATGTAATGTTTGTGCTTACAGGTTTACATTTTGATCAAGTTATAGTGGGAGGAGGTGTTATGATTTGGTTGCCTACTCAATCACCTTACAATAGTTTCTCTGTCGATGTATGAATCACACATCTTCCAGGTGTAGATGTGTAGGTACATATAGCTTTCTTACCGAGATCGAATTGCGGGGTCGATTGCTATGACCATGTTGGTATGCCCTGGCACGCTGTTCAAGAGCATATCGTGTATATACACGATTTCGTTTTTTCTTTTCTTCTTCAAGTTTCTTTGCAAGTTCATCAACCTGGGCTTCAAGTTCAACAACACGACCACGATATTCTTGTATCACTTCAATGAAAGCTTCCTCTTGAGTAGAAGGTTGACTTTTTCCCCCTCCAGAGAAAACCCGACTCCCGAACTCTGTGTTGTTTTCAAGTCTTCGACATGTCCTTTGTAACCATCGTACTTGTTGACGTAAAGCATCGCCGGCCCTCTTCTCGTCTTCATACAATTCTCTCAACTGATAACTTTCAAAAGGAACATAACTATAGGATACGGGACTACCTGAGTCTAGTGGGGTTCCTTCTGAACTATTATCTTCTGAGAAAGAAAAGTATCGCGCAGTTGGAATATTTTCTGAGCTCCCTCCTTGTTCATGATTTGCCATCTTCGCCACTCCTAAACTCCTCAAGACAAGACTACTCTGACTAACTCGAGATCCTTCTCCTCCTCCTCCTCCTTCTGCCCTTTCTTCTTCTTGTTCTTTACGGCCCCCTTGATGATCATGCTTATCATCTTCTTCTCTTCCTTCTACTTCATCCTTCTTTGCAATTGAGTCTTCTCTTGCCTCTGAAGAAGTAGTCTTCTCTTCTCTTGGAATCCCCTCTGTTGTTTCTCCAGAACCGTCTCCCGTCTCCTTCTTATCATCATCGACGGCTGTTTGGATTGCCATAGCATCCAGCGCACTATTCTTAGATGGGGGAGAGGGAAGACCTCCTTCAGCTTGTTGACTCCTCTTGCTACTCCTACTACTGGAGAGACGACTATCTTTTTCTTCTTCCTTGCCCTTCTCTTTGATCTCATTATCTTGTTCTTTTCTCTCCTTCATTTGCGATACACGGAGAAGAGCATCGACAATACCAGGAAGTGCTTCAAGCTGTTGGGTTAACTCTTGTAATTGACTAGGTAGTTCCTTTCTTTCGGGGGAGGTCTCTTCGTCTTTCTCTCCCATCCCTCCGACTTGTCCCCCTTTAAGAAAGACATTAATTGTATGCTCAACATCATCATCGTGAAGAAGCTCTTTTCCTCCTCCTACCGAAGATTGTCTTTCAGTCTGCTTCGCATTCACATGATTGATAAGAAATGTAGCTGCTCGGGTTAACTGAGAAAGTTTCTCCCTCCACAGCTCTTCATCATGGAAGGTCTTCTTCTCTCCTTCTTTCTCTTCTTCAGTTGAGACTTGAGAGCTCTTCTCGCTTGAGTCGTTCGTCTTCGTCGTCTTCTTTCTTGTCGGTGAGGGAGGTGACAAGCGCGATGAGGATTCTTTCCTATCTTCTTGTGAAGTACGAGAAGAATAAGAAGATGGAGACAAAGAAAGAATCTCTCCTTTCTTATTATCACCTGTACATGTAGTAGGAGTTGAACCTTTTGTGGACACAAAAGATTTCTTCTTTCCTACTATGTTCTTCGCCTTGGTCTTTGGTTTACTTTCTTTCTCTAATCTCCGAGAGATCAGTGACTTTGCTGTTCCTGTTGTTGGCTTTTTCTTCTTCTTCTTCTTCATCGTGGCGCCCTTCTTCTGTGACGCACTAACACCCGAAGAAACATCTCCAGAAGAAGGACTGAGAGGAGTATTCACACGCAGACGATCATCTCTACTGATACTTTTTCCCTCTTCGCTTCTCTCTCGACTTGCCGACTCATCTGTTTCTTCTCTTCCTGATATAGAAGAAGAGAGAGGATTACTCCTTCTAGTCGGAGTGACACCCCCCATTACTGGCGTTTGTTCCTGCCCTTGTTGCTGTTCTCCTTGTAGATCAATGACATGTCCTGAAGGTGAATGTGAGATAAGAGAAAAGCCTGTTGACTGTTCATCGTCCTCTCGATGACTTCCTTTCACATGTGAAGATACAGTACTTTCTTCACACGATATCATTTCCTCACCCTCTTCCTTTTCTCCTTCACTCTGCTTCTTCTCCTGCTGTTTCAGCTGGTCAGATATATGACGACGATCACGATCTCCATCATACACTGAAGAACACGTTTCTCCTGTACCATCTCTCTTCCTATTTTGTTCTTTCTCATCATTGTTCACTTCTTCCTTATCATCGTCATCCTCATTGGGAAGACGAGTCTTCTTCTCCCCGCCCTTCTCACTGCTGACATGTCCTCCACTTCTCTCATTCTTCATCTCTTCATCTTCCTCCTCTTCTTCTTCTTGTTCTCCCTCCTCTTCTATCTCTTCCAACTGTGAGAAGAGAGGTTCAGCATTCTTGGCGACTTCATTCATGATTTGATCCGAAGACGACAAGGCCATCATATGACTTGAGTTCTTCACCTCTCTTTCTCCGTCTTGTTGATCTATCATCTTCTTCTGGAATGACAACCCCGGGCCTTCTCCTCCTCCTCCTCTGAAGTCCCGAGTTAGCGAGACTTCTTCAGCAGAAAAAGAGAAAAACGGAGAAGAATAGGAGGCCATCGAATCCTTCTTTTCTCCTCTTTCATTCTCTACCATACTTTCTAGGAGTTCAACTAAGAGTTGTTGTCTACAGTAAAATTCATCTTCATCGTCATGATTATTCTGACCACCACAACCATCTTCTCCTCCTCTTGATCTGGCAACCGCATTCCTTTCTTCTTCTCCTCCTCCTCCTCCTCGAAGAGAAACAAACCCTCGCTGCTCACCTGAGCTTTCACTATCACCCGTTCCATCTAACAATGCTAGACCATCTTCATGCTGCTTTTCAAAGCGTTGCCGAAGTTTATCAAGATTTTCTCGATATTTCAGATGTTTCTGAAGAAGAATCAGTAAAGACATCAAAGGCTTCTGTTGATCTAGAATGTGAGCATTGACGGATTGAAGTCTCTCAACTTCGATCTCACGTTGCACCAACTCCGCCTGTAACTGTCCATATTGCTGTGCTAAGAAGAGACGGTCTTCTTTCTCCTTTTCTCTCTCTTCTTTCCTCTCATGCGGTTGTCCTTCATCTTCACCCCCTTCCAAGGCGTGTCCACCCTCCGGAAGAGGAGAATGACGAGTAGCTTTATGATCATGATTAATATTGTTATCCTGTCGACAAAGAGGAGCACTGGCATGGCGTAGGTGCTCCACGCCACCATGGAAGATCTGGAGCTGTCGATGATTGAGGTTTCTCTGAAAGAAAGAAAACAAAGAAAGAGAACACAAGAACATAAAGACACGATGAAGAGACCATACAAAAGACGAAGCAGAAGAATCTTCTTATCTTCTACTTCTTCTCTGGAGCTCTTTTCTTCTCGTTGCTAGTATGGGAAGGACATCTCGGAGGACGACCAAAAGAAGAGGAAAACTGTATAAGTACACACTGTGAAGTAAGGACAAAAGTTTCTTGGAGATCTCTGTGAAGTGATAAATGCGGAGGAACCTTCACCAAGCTAGCTACAAGCGCGTCCGTCTATCAAAACACTTCCAGCTGCCCCCTTCACCCCTCTCCTCTCAGAGAAAGAAGAAGAAATGCTTTCTTTCTGTCTCGAAGTATTATACCGGTCCAAACATAGATGTATGCTGAAAGAGAAAGAGGAAGAGAAGGTGAAACTGCATTTACCGCCAGTGGTCATTCATTCCTCTCTGCTCTTCTGTCGTATACTAAGAGCAAGAAGACGGGAGGAGAAGAAGCAAAGCCTTAAGCTTAAGAGAACCATCACTTCTAGCTAACTTACTAAGAAATCTTCGTAGTATTCGATACGTTTCTCAAGAGAATCGATCTGTTGTTGACTCTCTAGTTGTTTCTTTCTCTGAAGTTCGGAAGACTGAATCAAAGCCTCTTCAAGTACAGCAACTTTCTGACGTAGCTTCTCTTCTTCCTGTCCTCCTCCTCCTACTAGTGCTTCACCCCGAGAACAAGGGGAGGAGGAACAACTTCTCCTCTCAGGTGAAGCCTCTGGATCTCCTTCAGCCGAAAGATTCTCTAACGGTCCTCCGGGAAGACTCTGCTGTTGAAGGAGCAGAGCACGTAGACGCTTAACTTCCTTGTCTTGCCGTGCTCGCTCACGAACCATCTCTTCAATACTTGCTAAGAAAACAAGACAGAGTACCGAATACAAGAATCCTATACAGATCTTATATAAGGCTGCTTCATTGTACGGGAAAACAAAAAACAGACGGAGAAACAACAGAGGGCAAAAACGAGAGATAGAGAAGGACAAAGGAAAGAACAGATCTGCCTCCACCTACTCATGCGTGTATGTGTATGGATGGGTAGTCTGAAGGAGGAGAGAAGTGTAAACAAAGGTAGCAGAGAGGAGTTTAGTGTGAAGAGACGGTTGACTAACTGAGTGATAGCAGTAGTGATAGAGGGAAAAACAAACACTAGGCGGATACCCTTCTTTCTTCTCCGAATATAAGACGAATGAGTCGAGCTAGGCCTGGTGGATGTCTAGTAGAGAGATCAAGAACCTTTAGTGCCGGAGAGAAAGAACACAAACTCAAGGTCATTCATATTAGCATCCTCTCATTCTCTATCCTTGTCATCACGTAGAATCTGTCTAATGACCAAGTAACGACTACTTAATAGCACATGAGAAGAAGAAGGGTTAGCTTTCGTTTACGCAAATACTCCTTCAGGCGACTCAAACAAGGAGCAAATCCATTCCAGTAGTCCGGCGCCTGGGTTTCACAATGGCTTGTCTCCGTATACAGATGAACGGACATGCATGTGTACACACATACGTATTTGCACCTAGAGTACTTCTCTCTTTCTCTCTATCTCCACCGTCCTATCTGACATCCATCATCGCCCTTTACAGACATGTCCATCTTGTACCTGGTATATATATATAGATAGATATGTACGCCGGATCTATAGCACAGACCAGATGCGAGCATCTCATTCTATGATAGAGATACATGTGCATAGGCCTAGATGTCATTCGTGTGTAGAGGACTCTATCATTCACGGGTCGTCCGTCTCCGTACATCCGCCTCAAGAAGACAACTCCTTGTCTTGTTCTCTTTCTTCTTCATATCTTACCTTTATCCCATATTTTGACTTCATTGGCTGTGGTTTTATTCTTGATACGTTTCGACATAGCGGCGAATTGTAGGGTACTAATGGATTCACTTAGATGTTGAAGAGAGGGAGATAGCGTCGCGATCAGCGTCGTGCGGCTGGTCCCCCCTAGAGCATCCATAAGGAGGAAGGTTAGCTTACTATCTCGATAAGGTATATGAGATAAACTCTTACTCATTGAATGACTACTATTGTTACCACCGTTCTTATTCTTAGAGGAAGAGGTGCTACTATTATTATCTTCACCGCCTCCTCCTCCTCCTCCGCGTTCTACAAGCTCTCGAATGACATGACTTAGGACAGATAGGGAATAATTGATCTTCCCTGCTTCTTTCAACCTGCGAGGAAAGGAAGGAACAAACTGTCTCAAGACGTTCTTAGCCCAGATCACGTTTTACATCCTAAAACGCTGAACTATCGTTCCTAACTCAATCCACAACAAGGGAGTAATGAGCCCACATGGAGGTGCTGATATCATCCGAAGAGATGAACTAGAGAAGAACAAAACACACATATGCTCCAACGTGAAGATACACACGGACCCTTCATATGTTGATAGAATCGAAGTATAAATCATTCAACGGATGTCGATCGAACTGTAAGCCCCAGGCACTTCACGAGCACGTGGGCGAGACTCTCTACACTCCTGTCTCCCGTGAAAGTTACTGTTTGACTATCCATGAGCTTTCTATAGCAGACACTCGTACTCCATCGTCCCAGCGTACATCCTCACTGTACGCATGCAGATGCACAAAGCCTCTTAACGTATATATATGGATACACATACATGTGTACGTACATGGATATATATATATATATATACATAGATGAAAGAGACGATCCGTCTTTCTTTAGAAAGAAGTTACATAAGATCAGTGTGACGAAGAGAAGGAAAGAAAGAAAGAAGTTCTGATGCATCCTTATCTTACCGATCTCCGGAAGTTTGCGTATCTTTCTGTCTTTCACTTCCAGCAAGATCAACAAAGTGAAGTTGTGCGGAAATCTTTCTTCGAAGTCCTCCTCCTCCTTCACACCCACGGCGTTTTCCTACTCCTGATGGTGGACACCGAGAAGATTCTTCTTCTTTCTTTTCAAGATGTAGAAAGAGGGAGAAGACTGCATGAGATCGTGAGCTTGCTAAGTTCAGCTTTGTTTCGGCTGTACGTCGGTTCCTAACTCCCTGTGAAAAGATTTGCATGGCTTTACTTTCACTTCCTACCGACAATCGACGTGCACCCGCAACATAAGCTCCTCTTCGAGTTGAATCGTACCGAACTCTTAGCGCACTCTGTGGTGGATTACTGATACTCGTACTACCCCCCCCCCCTCCAAAGCTATTACTAGGTGTATATACACCCCCTGACCCAGGTGTACTGTTTCCCCCACCTCCTGTGGTTGTATTCGAATGATCGTGAAGCACAGAGGGAGGCGCAGATGAAGGAAAAGGAGACGACGAGGAGACACCCCCTAGTCCTACTCCTCCTGAAGGTGACGATTGAGCAGAAGAATTCAGTGTATTATGACTGATACTATTACTACTACTACTACCGCCACCCCCCCCTGCTGTAGCCAGAAGATCAAAGATCTGTTCTTGATAGATTTCGACAAATTGAACCTCCATAGACCAGTTAACTATTGAAGAATCAGGGACTATGCCTGGATCTCCTCCTGCTTGACGAGAATCTGTCGCGCTATCAGCCGCAGGAACAGAAGAAAAAGAAGATGAAGAAGCATCGTGACCATTCTGAGAACGAGAAGAGGGGATTGCTGAATCATCGTGAGTAGTCATGGGAGATGAAGAGGAAAGATCTCCTCCTCCCTCATTCTCAAGAGTTGTAGGATGGGCTTTATGATGCTGATGATGCTTATGTGGAGGAAGCTTTGAAAAGAGATAATGAAGAGCCTGATCAAATACAAAACAGACGTATACAGACACACACATACAGTTTTCTTGATATAGAATGCTCTCCTACGGTCGGCCCCACAGAAAGGCGTATATGACCTTCGACGATATAGAAACACGTACAACGACGCGACACCTTCAAGTCCTTACCATTCTTTCTATACTCGATTCCTGTCATGTACACAAAGCATCGTGCTCCAAGGAGCGGATGCGCATGGAATATCTGTTTATATTGAAGGAAGAAAGATGCTTGATACTCGCAGTCACGAAGACTGTACATACACCTTCCTAAATCACGGAGACACAAGAAGGTTCTGTATCGTCCCTCCCACGACTCATGAGGTGTTGAGATAAAGACAAGCCACGTGTGAGCATGTATATCCGATTGACGGGGGGTCGAGTTTATCCATGCAGCGTAGTATGAATCTACACAGGGAGAAAAAGGAGTGTCATCGAGGTGAAAGAATGAAATAAGCACATGGGCGCGGTTGTATGTGAACATCTGTTGAAATCCATACAGGTATATAGACTGCATGCAAAGAAAGTAACATACACGCATGCACGCCTAGACCCAATCTTACATCCATCCACCTGTACAGGAGGAACACATTCGTGAGGTAACTACCCTTACACCTTCCCCTGTGAGTGAAAGGCAACTAGCAGCATCATAATCCGAAACCCAGCTAGCTACACATGCCTGCTTCTACATCGACAAACAAGCCTAAAGCTATAGACTATTTATAAGCTTATGCATATACGCGGAGCGAATAGCAATGGATGAAGTGGATGAGGAGAAACTTCATACAACCCACCCACCATTCATCTTCCTAGCTAAACTAGGTCTACTTTCTATTCGAACGGAAAAGAGAAAGAAGGACAATGGTGTCTCTACAGCAGATGAAGACGAAGTGTACGTTGGCATAAACACACTCAAAGAGGTTGACGCTCCCAATCAAGATTCTCCAGGAGAAGCACCAAGTCAAAGAACAAATGTCTCAGAAGAGAGGAAGATCATCGAGGAGACAAAGAAAAGAACTTACACGAGGGAGGACGCCTCTCTCTTGATGATATTCAGGAGAAATGCCTTCCTGCTGGGGCCCTACAATGGTGTAGGTCTTACCACTGCCTGTGAAAACAAACATAGATATGACGATGGAGAAGAACAGTCTTAAGAGCCAAAAGGGAGAGACAAAGAAAACGACAGGAGAGAGAGAGAAAGAAAGAAGAAAAGGAAAAAGGAATCCTTCAGGACTCTCCAGCCTTTTCCATGGAAAATACAACGGTGTACATAACAACAGAAAGAAGAACGAAGGAGAGAAAAAGAGCGAGAAGGTCGACACTTTGCTTTCTTTTCTCTCTCTCTCGAAACTCCAAGAGAGAAATGTATCTTCTCCCCTCCTTGCAACAGAAGAGATGAGACATCTGGTTTGCGCTTCAAACAAATCTCCGCATTACAAGCAAGACCAACACATACACACACAGACTGCTTCCGTACATACACAGCACAGTAGTGAAACGAATGATACGTGGAGTACCCTTAGCAGCGGTCCGCCTTCATTCAGTTCTCTTGTCTCTCTATCTTCCTAAACATCGTGGAAGTCTATCAGAAACCGCCATAACGACAAGCTGTCTGTCTATCTATCTATATACTGCGCGTGAGAGTTGGTCGTATCTTCCGCTCCTTCGGCTTCCTTCATTGAATGAGTCTCCAGCACAGATAAAAATGTCTCCAGGAGAATTAGATGGATAGATCGATGAATACAGAGATTTCTCATCGATGAGGGACTAATGTCTCAAGAACGGTGCTCCCCGTTCTATGAATAAGGTGAAGACAGACAACGTCACAAAAGAAGAAGAAAAGATACGAGTGGAACTCCTAAGAGACAGAGGCGCCTTGCCCATCATCCATAGGAGCAAGAAGAGACTGCTCAGAGGCAACAAACAACACACGAAACACACATCTATCTATACACAGTGAGAGATACGGAGTTTCGCATACATATATATCTCTCAGCATATGCGCTGCGTGGACGTACCTGTTTGGCCGTAAGCAAGAATGGTGGCGTTGAAGCCTTCAAGAAGCGAATCGCAGAGAGGCTTTGTCGTCCTCTCGAAGACAGCTTCTTGTGAGTTACACTCCAGACCAGGAGAAAGAGAAGATGAAGAGGAAGACCAGAGGGATACCTCTCCCTCTCTTCCCCCCCCGTCATCCTCGTCGTCTTCTTCTTCCTCCATGGAGCGACTTCCAGCACCATGCAGAGTTAGCGACGATTCAGATTCATAGCTTGCACGGGGGCATGCACCACTTCTTTGGCCATTCATAGCCCTTTCCCTACTCCGCCCTTGAGAGAATCGGCAGCGATGTTTCTGTTGTTGTGAAGAATCAAAGACTGTGTCAAAGACAAACTCAGAACGGTTTCCATGCCGATTCTGTATATACACCGCACAAGCTTCCCCTCCATTCGTCTCTTCAAGAGTCAGCGGTCCCCGTAGCTCAACTCGGTCTCTTCCTTGAGAATCGCTTTCTCCTGTCTTTCGATACACCAACCCATCGAGACTTGAAAAAGAATGGGGGGGCCGAATGCGCACAACGACTTTGATGTTCTCCGCCATCTTCCTATCCTTCTGAAACTTATCTTCTTTTCAGATGAAGAAGAAAACAAAAATACGAGAGACAACCGCCGCGAAAAGAAGAACCTCCTACTTGCACTGCTGCTGAAGAAGATTCATCTTTGTTTCTTGCCAACAAGACGGAGGAGGTGAAGGGGAGTAATTCCACCGAAACAAGAAAAAGAAAGAAAGCGAGGTTGAATGGTGAAGAGTCGTTCACTACGGAGGCGAACTAGGTATCAGAGATTCATACAAAAAACCAATAGGCAAGCAAGACAGAGTAAAGAAAGGTTCTCTATTAGAGAAAGCCGATAAACATGTATGTATGCCCATATACAGATGTGTATACGCTGAAGACAGACAGATAGATGCGTATGAATTCACTTCGACTTGCTTTAGCGAAGATCTTCTCACGTGACAAGCAAAAGAAAGAGAAAAAAAAGAGGTAAAGTTGTAAAAAGGAGATCGACCCTTTCCCCCACCCCCTCCTCCCTCCCTCCCCCTCTTTCAGCAGTGTGAGTGCTGTACATACACCTGAAGAGAGAAACACTGTATATCAATTTCATCACTCCCTCAGTTCTAGACAACAGATAGGAGACGAAGATACAACTCGTTCATCTATCTCGATGATAATGCGATCAGAGGTAGTCCACACAATAAAACAAAGCGAAAAGCTCGATAATCTACTCTCTATACGAAGAGAGAAAAGACTTTAGAGTCTATCTACACATATACACAAACAGATATATCTCTTTAAACACATTACAAGATTGTTTACTTCAGAAGCTGCCGGACAGATGGAGAGGCAGGTAGATAGATCGAGAGGTAGGTCAACAGATAGGCAAATACATAGATAGGTAGATTCTATGAACGCCACGCGAAAAAGAGGCTTCACTTGGGAAAAGTAGGGAGAGAAACGTGGAAACATGAAGCAGCGAGGAGAGATCGGTCGATCGACCATTCAGAGACACACACATCCCCGGGGTAGAGGCAACCGTCAGAAGAAGCTAGTCGAGCGTGAAACACAGGAGCCGTGAAGGTCCGAAGTAGAAGTTTTGCTCGAGAAAAAAAGCAGAAAAGAGGAAGAGAAAAGAGAACGAAAAAAGTCAAGAAATCAGTGCAACACACCGTCGCGGAGAAACACGAACGCCAGGAGATTCCATGAATGAACACCTACAAGGACAGCACACAACAAAGACACTACTACAAAGGGTAGATAGAGAGATCGATGGAGATGTATATCACGATCATGAAAACTCTACGAAGAAGGTCTCCTTTGTTGTAAAGAAGAAACAAGATGACAGGTCGTTTTCTTGCGTGTGCGTAGGAGCTCGGCTAACAAGAAGAAGAGGAACTTCTTTCATCGATTTCCATTGGATTGTGAAGAAACCAATTGAGACGAGCGAGAGGTAGGCACATAGCCGGCCCAGGCGAACAGAAAGGGAACGCGGGTTGTGGAAGACAAGGACAGCCGTGAAAAAAATTCCATTTGATCGTGGCCTTTTCCCGTCCTTAAGAAGGGGAAAGGCCTGAAGAGAAAGAGTCTTTTCTTAAGAATCGCCTGGCTTGAAAAAGTATAGAAAGAAAGAACTTGTTTCCTTCGAGCGTTCAAGGCAATGATAAACTCGTCTTGATATTCACGCCCACCACCCGTTAGCGGCTGGTTCTATGGACAGAGAGAAAGAAAGCCATCCATCCATCCATCCATCTCTCAAATCTCATGCCGACGCCTTACGAGGGAGGGTTCGCTGGATGGATGGATGGAGTAAGCCGAGCAGGTAAGGAAAAAAGGGTGAATTTTCTCCTCTCCTATGTTAAAGATACAAAAAAAACTCTTCAAAGTCATCTTAACAAGTCATGCAAAACATTTAATTAGGGAAAGCCGGAAGGGTGTTGCCTCTTACAGCTCAAGAGATAACGCCAACCAGCCGTCCAGTGTAACTACACCTGGAACAATCGCGCGCGCATCTGCTAGGAGGATGCGCATGTGCACAGAGGGTAGTGACCTCCGCATAGTATACATGTAGATGTACCACGAGGTGTTCGTTTTTTCTTGATCTCTTTTCTAGAAAAGACTTCCCGATGTTCCTTTTTTGCCTCTTTAACAACAAGACATATAGGTGTTGAAACTGGATCAGCAGATGAACGGGGGAGAAGGGAAAGCGATTGTACCTGCGTCCCTACTCCGTGAAGACCAGAGAAGAGGAGATACTGCAACCTTGCCCCTCCTCCCTCCCGTCTCTCCCTGCTCTCTTTCGCCACTTGCCTCGAGAACGATAAAAAACAGACCACGAGAGAGAAACCATCGCCACTCTGTCTTCTTTGTGGTTGAAATTTGTCCTTTGTATGTGTCCATCCTTGCTGACTGAAAGAAGGGACACTTTCTAGGGAATTGGATTTCGTATCTTCTTAAAGGCACACTTTCCTTCCAAGTACAATGAAGTCACAACCCGATGAAGGCATCCATTCCAAATGTAGTAGACGGCGTGAATCTAAGACAGTCTGCAGTGTATGTACACCACATGATTCTTGACACCGTTTCTCCTCTCGCTGTCTTTGAAGTCCGATCTCTTTCTGTCTTCTTTTCATTTGGCTTTCTCTCTCCACCTCATCGACCCCCCCTCCTCCCGAGATGAACTCTGTACCTAATTCCTCCTCTTTTCACATGCATGTCGTCTGGTGAAGGAACTTCATCTCTTTCTCCCTGCAAGACTCTCTTTCTCCTTTCTGTAACTTTCTTGTTTTCTCTTGGGCAATTTCTCTCGTGTCTTGTCCTCTTCTTCCTTCTCCTTTTCCTTTCATTTCTTCTCAATGGCGTACTCATCTTCCACTTCTTCCTCAGATACATCTCAAGTCATCTCGATCATCTCCCCCCCCTCCGCCTGCGGAGAGGGATCTTCATCTCCGTCTTCTACGACCAAATCATCTGCAGGGGAAGCAAGAGCTTGTGGTGGATTTGTTGTGATTGATCTGCAGGTACTCGGGAAAGACATCTCACACCTTTTCTACATCTCTTTACAAAGTATTTTCTTGATCCTAAGTCTCTTCTTTTCTTCTGTTGGTATTTCTATCCTCTAGCATACAGCCAGTAGATAGCGTACGTGTAGATGTCTAGCTCGCTATGAGGCATCACATATGTATGTGTCTAGCTAACTATAAGAGATTCTCCTCCTAAAGTGACTGAAGGAAAGAATAATGCTGCCTTCAGGTAAATGGATCGAGAGTCCTTGCGCCTGTGTCCTTCTCTTCAAGCCTTCCTAGAAACAACGTCATATTTTATCGGCTATCCTAGCATGCTCGACAGGTTCCCCAGCATTGCTGGTTCACTCTCACGTGCATGCATACACTTTCATACTTCCAGACATAGTCATATACGTACATATGAGTAGTGCTTGAAGCGTTTCTCACGACGACCACATTCCTATGCTTGTCTAGACTCTCTGTTTGCTCCCTTTTTCTTTCTTTGGTATCTCTCATACAGAACTTACAGCTAAGTCTTCTTTGTCTTTTCAGCTTCGCGGGGTGTCTTCTGTCTTAGCTCTCACCATGAGCCTCTCCTTAAAGTTTTGTGAATCCCCTTGGGATGGTGTCTACTCACCAGTGTGATGTCTAGCTGCTAGCCACTACGCTTGGGGGGGTGCCTTTCTTTCCTGCTTACGACACGGGCAGCATCGACCTTCTTATAGATTTCTAGTGCTCTTTAGTCTTTCATCAGTAGACACATCTTCATCGTATCAATATCTTCATCAACAAGTTACACTCCCCTTGACATCACAATGACCTCCATGCCCTTCCCTTCCGTATCTATCCCTCTCTCTCTTCACTCTGTGTATTCTTCCCTTAGGGAGAAGCTTTTATGTCGAATGAAGCAAAGAGTCTCTTTCAAGGATGTCGAGGTGGTACTAACTCGAACTCTCATCTTCTTCCTTTACATCAGTATGAGCCTACTCCTCTTCCTTTGAACTCCCTCTTTCCTCATGCAACACAAAGCAAGCCCCCGTTGTCTTCTCGAGATCAACACTCTTGCCTTTCTTCATCAAATGAAACGCAGACATTTCCATCTTCATCTCTGTCTCAAACGTCTTCTTCTTGCTTTCTGACGGATGGTATTAGAGAAGGAAAGGATGGCGACGAAGGAGAGAAAAGTGGAGAGGAGAAGGCGACGTATGATACGTGGGCTTTGATTCATTGGAAGAAAGAAGAGGGTAAATCAAAGAGAGATGAGGAAGAGGAAAGGAAGAAAGGAGAAAAGAAGAAAGAGACTTCTTCTTTTCTACCTTCAAGAAAGTGCAGTATGCATGTGGGATCTCTTGTTCTTGACGGCCATGTAGAAAGCATTCAAACAGCGAGCGGCTTTGGAGGACGGGGAGGGGTGGTAAGAGGCTTCGTTGTCCTTCGACGTGTGAAGAGAAGAAGAAGAAAAGATTCAACGAGATATCATCGTCAAGATGACGGGGGGATCTTCTGTTCTTCTGAAGAAGAACAAGGAAAGAAGCAAGGGTCTCTTTCGTCTAAAACGCCTTGTAAAGATGAAGAGGAGGAGGAGGAGACATGCTGGGAAGTGCAAGCGATAATGAAAGAGAAAGTAACCTTCAGTGATCGACCTATTCTTCATTCAAGTAAAACACTCTTTGCTAATCGGTATCCGTCAGTCTCATCTACTTCTCTACATCCCTCTAACCCTCCGCATGATACTGAACCTTGTGCTGCTCTTCCTCGATCAACATCCGCCTCTTCCTCTTCCATATCATCTTCTACTTCTTCCTCAGCCTGTTCTCTTCTTCCTTCTTCTTCATCTTGTTGCCAGTCGCGTCTGAAAAGCAAAACAGCTTCTCTTCAAGACTCTTTCTCTTCTTCTTTGTCATCTTCTCTTAACTCAGAAGAGACAGAGAATTGGGTCGTTGGCATATCTCCTTGCTTGAAGACAGCCCAGGTGTATCGTGACTGGAAGGTCATTGCTGTCGATAATTATCTCCTCCATCAAATTCAAACAGGAGAGTCTGTCTTGATTAAAAGAAGAAAGATTCATCTTCCTTCTCCTTCTTCTCGACTTGTGCAGAAAAACAGAAAGAAGAGGAGAGAGATTTCTTCTTCTTCTTCTCCTTCTAACTCATCATCTTCCTCTTCATGGAAATCTGGAGAAGCTTCTTCTCGTTTCAAAGACGGTGTGTCTTTCACACGGGGGGGGAGAACAAGAGATGAAGAAGGAAGAGAAGATGAACAAGAGAAAGATCAAGATGAAGAAGTCTATGATGAATATGACCCGCATGTACACCATGAGGTTGAAACACTCTTATGTTGTCGAGATGCTGTATATACAGTCAATCGAAATGAGATTGATGGACAGCTCTTAATTGCTTTTTATCCTGACAAAACAAGTCTCTTCACACCTCATTCAGAATCCATTCAAACACATACAATCTCTTCTTCTTCTTCTCCTCCTAAAGACACTGTCAACTCAGGAGATGTGGATGTGAATATGTCGAATATCTCTGAAGACGGAGCCTCTACCGATCGTGAGAATCGTTCACCAAATAGATTACTCGGAGAGAAGACCTCTTCTTCTTCCTCTGGTCTGCCTTCATCTCCCTCTCCTGGATTTCCTTTGTCTCCTAGTGAAGAAAAGAAGCAGAACAGCAGTAACCAGACCTCCTCTTCTCGGGAAGGCGATGACATGCGTGTTGAAAGGAGAAATGCTGATGTCGTCGGCATTCCTATAGTAGGCGTATGCGAGTCGATTCTTCTACTTGAGTCGACGTTAGGACGAATCGATCAAATCTCTTCTCTCCTGAGTATACCTCCATCGCGATTGTCTTTCTATCTGTCATCAGTAGAATATCAACAACTGAACTTTTTTAGATCGCATTCCATCCCTTATCGTATTCCTTCAGATATCTCTGTCTTTCCTTCTTCGCTCATCTTTCATATAGTTCAAGCTTCTCACAATGAAATTCGTACAGCTCTCTATGGAGGTGCTAGGAAAAGCACCACTTGTCGAACACGACAGGAAGGAGAAGAAAGAGAGAAGGAAGAAGAAGCATGCAATTGCTCTCCTGCTTCTTTACTGAAAGATAGGGATCTTGGTGAAGATCAAGAGAAGGATAGCAGAAGAGAGAGAGAAGAAGACTCAAGAGTGGGAGGAAAGACTGAAGATGATAGAACACAGACATCAAGTAATGAAGACGTTAAGAAGGAATTCGATTCTCATTTCAATCAGACTTTCTTTCACAGAGAAATCCCTTCTTGCTGGGGCGGCCGATCTCTCGAGAAGAGTTTGAAGTTGACATCTCGATTCAGCTTCTTTATTCCTCTATGGAAAGGCTATATCTCTCTCTCCTTTCGATCTTTTCTTAAGTTCTTTGATCGCTTACTACTCTTCTTCACTTTTGCTGACTTCTCTTCTTCTTCGTCAGCTGCCTCATCCTCATCTAGATCTAGAGAGCGAGCATCTTCTACCCTCTCGGCGACGCCCCCCTCCTACCTGACGATAGGCAAGATCTATTCGCTCATTCAAGATATGGAGAAGAAGGGGTTCCATATCTCCCCCTTTACTACAACGCCACAGCAGATGTCGAAACAAAGAGAAACAGAAGAAGGAAATGCGGAGAATGAAAATTCTTCGAGTCTAGAGTCAAGAGGAGAGACAGGTGGAGCTGAGGATCCTTCGATTTCTTCGTCTTCTTGTGAGAAAGATGTAAGAAAAAAAGGTCATCAGAAAAATCTGTCCTCTTCATCTTTACTTTCTTCTGCATCGGCTTTACCTCTTGATCCAGGGCTTCTCTTTCAGATTCTCTTAAAGTTCTGTGATGTCAAACTCCCTCATGATTCTCTATCTCCTTCTTCTCCCCCCCCTCTTCCTCTTCATTATATGGATATGTGTCCTCCTTTGCCTTTTGAACTGTTGGAGAGAAGAACCCCTTCTACAGAGGCGGATCGACATTCTTCGACTCGCTGTCATCATGACACGCCAGAGGCTTTCACTGAGGGCGCACTCTTTCCCGCCCCCTTGTATGGTATAGAGAAGTACGAAGCTTTTTTGTCGAACGCCCGTCACCAAGTGAACGAATGCAGGGTGTACATCAACTGGGTAAAGCTTCATACTCTTTTGGCATTGAGCATCTTTTATGAAGAAGGGACTGTAGATACAGTCCAATGTGGGATGGATAAAGAGGAATATCTTCAGGTGTCTTCTATATCTCTTTCTTCCTTCTGTTCTTCACTTTCTATGAAACTTCAGCAACTTCCTCTTAACGTCATCCAGGCGGCAGATCGATATCTAGATGAATGTCTTGATCGATATTGCTCCCAGCTGAAGCGATCTCTTGATAAAGAGATCGAAAAGAAGAAGAGAGAAGTGCCGTTCTGTCCTCATATCGATAGCCAGAAGTTCATAGAGAATCATCTCCTTCATCAGGCGTTTCATACTCTTCCATTCATAAGGTATGCCCTGGTGAAGAAATCTTTTCAGAGAAGGCAGAGACATAGTCGAAGAGAAAGACAGAGAGAAGAAGAGGAAGAAGATTTCTGTTTTGAGTTATCAGACCAAGAACTTCTCCAAGCCAATACCATCGGTTTTCCTGAGCTACGTATACCTTCACATTCTCCTTATTGGGACAAGTATGATATTCAAGCATGTCTTTGTGAAAGTTTGAGAAGAAGAAAAGACCATCACAGTGCCTCTTCTTCTTCTGCTGTTCGAGGGATGTCGGGACAAGATAAGGAAGTGTATGTACACCGTAGAGAAGAAGAGAAAAAGAAAGAGAACAGCATGCAACAAAGAAGTAAACCAAATGATGAGATCTCTTTCTCGCCTAACGATGGAGATCTAAGAGGAGCGTCTGTATACAAAGAGGCTTATGCTTTGGTGAAAGAGAAACTAGGAGAATATTCATCTTCTCTTCATCTTTCGATTCTATCAGGATATGCTTTTTATGCTGAAGGAAAGCTAGTCTTTCTTCCAGAAGATCATCTACCTGTACATACACGTGAAAGACTTGCTGTTCTCTTCATGATCAAGTCACCCTGGTGGGATAGTGAGCTCACCCCGTACATCACTCCTACGCTCCTCGGAAAGGTACGTATGCACCATTCTCATAACTCCTTTACCTATACGTATCTTTCATACATCTATTTTACGCCTAGATCTGTATAACACCTCTCTGGAGGCACCTTTAGTCTCAGTCCATGTCTCCCACCTCTATTATGCCGGGTACGCATGCCGTCTACATGATGCGGTCTATATGATACCTCTGTATATGTTTTGTTTATACATAGTGCGCTTGTGTACACCACCTATGCACAGATGTATACATCTATATAGATAGATATCACAGATCTGGAAATGTATGTAGGGAGATCAGAAGAGCTTTCGCTGATTCGATTTCTGAAACGTAACTAGTTCACCTAGCCAACACGATCCGGTTGTTTGGGAATAGACTCCCTTTCATGTATAGACGTATGGCCGAAGTGGGTAGATGAAGCGAGTGCGACTGCCTTTCTCGAGATGGAATGAATTCTGGGGTGCCCACATTCACTTCTCTATCTATCATGAAGACAGCATGTGTAACCATTCGGTTATTTGATGAGACCTATATGATTGAAATGTTAGACACAACAGAGGACCTTCTTTTTGGTAAGATGATACTCTGCCTCGTGCATTGGGAAGGAGGCTGAGTCTAGAATGCGAGCTTCGATGATCTCCCCAATAGAAGGGGGGCAGTCTCGAGTCAATAGCGAGTCGCAGAAGCCTTTAAAAATCTTCGATTGATATCAGTATGTATACAAGTGTGCCAAGATCCAGGCATATCTATCTATCTATCTACTTATGAAGAGGACGCCACGGTGTCATAGTAAGCGTTCTTTTTTCTGGTGTATATTCTTCTCGTTCTTGTTGTTCTTCTTTTCCTTTGTCTTTCTTCAGGATTTGGCGGAGGCAGTAGCAGGGCCGCCCCGTCGTCATTGTGAGGCAAGACAGCTGAATCTGATGAATGTTGAAGGCGAGGAAGAACAGGAAAAAGATGATTCCAAAGACAAAGATACCGGGATTGTTTTCTTCTCTAACAACTTACCCTTACCTTACTGGGATGTCTCCGCTGTCTAGCGATGGACAACGGACAACAGGCTTGCATATCTTCATATATATGAATACATGAACGTATACACATATATGTATATGTAGATAGATGTAACAGTCAGTATATGAGCCTTACTTATGGTAGAATGATGACAAGCTTACACCTAGGGCTCACTCGCTCTTAGCTTCTGAGAAATCACGAGGGCTCACAGCGCTTTGTCTCCAAAGCTAGTAGCACGCGCGTGTGTGTTTTGAGCAACTTTAAAATTCTCCTTTCCACAGGGGAGGAAAGAATAAGAGAGGGATGAGAGGAGAAAGGCAGGGGAATTCTGATGAAGGACGGGAGACGACGAGGAGTGATAATTTTGTCTTTTTTGTTCGTTTTGAGAGACATGACTGTTTAAGTCACATCATGCTGATCTTAGCAAAATAGCGACCTAGGCGGAAAAAGGCATCATCCAGTCTGAGGCTGCTGGTTCCACGAGTTTTTTCCAGCTCCTTAGGTAGCTAGCAAACTAGCCAGCTAGCTTGCCGTCCGCATGGTTATCATTCACTTACGTCCTCACTTGCAACAAGCCGCCTCTTATGGAAGGGTAGAAACCCCCATTGGACAGCCCAGCAAGGGTAAGACAGATAATCAATCAGTCTACAGTCTGAGGCATACCAGGGACGTCAGTGGACAAGGTGTACGCTCATTAGAACCGGAGTAAACCGAGCTGCGTGACACCGTAGGACGGCACGGAGGATCAGTCGATGCTCTTGGAAAGAGACGTTAGAGAGACACGCAGTATCGACCATGACCCCCCCCTCTAATAAAAAAAGTCAGACGCGGGTACGTCTCTCAAGGAGAGCCGGATATCCCTAGTCTGCTTCCTTGCAGGTAAAAGAGATGGAATACTGACGAAACTCACATTCAGTCTGCCATTGCTTGCTTCAGTTGGCTGGAATCCTGCACAGCAATGCAGACTGCCGTCTGTCGGTCACATCAGACAACACTCTCGCGGGGGCGAAGTCACCGAGAATACCACGCCTACCGTGTGTGCGATAATCACCCCCAGTCTCTTCAGCTAACCGACAAAGGATTCATCTGTACGTGTTTCTTTTCAACTTGGCGCCGTTCGTCGGTGCAGTACTCGGATCAGGTAGGGCTCAGAGCGTGGCCATGTACCAACCATGTATAAGCACATCTATTTGTCTGCCTTCATTACACAACAGCCTTCTCCAGGTCACGTAGATCCTACTAGCACTATGGAACGCCGGGGACAAAAAGAGAAATGCGAGACAAGTAGACACCGGAGACGATTTCCTGACGATTTGAAAGGATTGCATTACATTTTGTGAGGAGCATACAGGCATACATCCGCGCGACGTCGGGGTACACGGCTGAGCGCTACGGAGGAAGTGAAAGAAAGCTCTGCTGAAGAGCGTATATGCTTCACAGTTCGGGTTAGCTGACAGGCAGGTTTTTTAAATAAAGTGGCAACGTAACAAGGTTGTTCTTTTTTTTGGTACGCAGGATTGTTCTCTCGCTGCTCGGGGCAGTCTAGGCGGCAGCGAAGCAAAAGCCCGGGCCCAAGGGCAGCGACGGGGGGGGGGAGGGAGAGGGTCGGAAAGCGATTCTCCCCGTACACGATGCGACAGCAGCGAAACTCCGACTTTTCCGCCAACTCAACAAATAGCACAGTAACCGAGCAGTTCCAAGCTTTCACGGTGCCTCATCTTTTGAAGGACCTTTTCTTTCCTTCCGTAAGGACGCCGGGTCTCTTGGGCTCTTTCTTTCGTCAGCCGTGTTTGCCTGTTTCTTGTTTTCCCCATTGTAAGCCTCGTCGATTTATGGTCTCACGCCGAGATTCATCACATCGTAACCCAGCGTAGTTATTGGATTTTCCACTTGAGTTCCCGGTGATTTTCTTTCCTCCAGGTAAGCGAGCATAGTGCGCGACGCTTCTTGTTCAGTTTGGTTGAGCCTCTGTCAGAGAGAAAGCTTACAGAAAATGGCATCTTCCGGGAGTCGATTTCCTTCGCTTGAAGAAGGCGCCCGTCAGTTTCAACAGAAGTTCGAGGATATGATTGAATCTTTCACAAAGAAAACTCTACCATTACAAAAACAAGCTCTACAGTGTTGTGTACAGTGTTTTGACACCCATAAGGATGACCATAAGAGAATCGGGGAATGCATGGCTCAATGTCATCGACCAAGCGAAGCTGTAAGCCGCTCCGTTCAGCGGGAAATTGAAGTTCTTCAAAGCAAGCTCGAAAGCTGTCAGAAGGTAGGAAATGGCACTTGACGTAAGCAGCTACAGCTGCAACATTCAGAATTCGTGTTGCGCTAGAAACACACGTGGGAAGCGGGAGGCGGGGAGGGGGGGAGGCCCAGTGGGAGGATCCAAGAATAGGAGATATGTCAGTTTGATGTTTCTCTTCATGTGATTAGCCGCTTGTATGACAGAGGGACGTGGAGGCGCGGTTTCACCGTGTAAACTTTCATGGCGAAACAGGCGACGCCAACAAGCTTCCTACCGCTTTACTGACAGAACGGAGTCGCTCTGCGAGCCTCTCCTTCTTTCAGCTAACGTAAAACTAGGTCTCAGCACATACTGGCGATCTGGCCTTCTAGCTCCTGCTGTTGCTACCGTGGCGCCTTTCAGAGATGAGATTTTCGAGGCTCCCAGGGAGCCAAGGAGGGAGAGCACAAGTCGGCGTGTTTTGAGTAGAGCCCAGTTTTCGTTTTGTCCACGCATCAGTAGGTATGGGTTTGCAATCTTAGATATTCATCCCTAGATGTTCAGACATTCCATTCCGTCCGAAGTACTAAAAGTTTGGTGGGCGGGAGAAGTTCTTCTGAAGACAAGGCGATCAGTGCGCTTCAAGGAAAGGATATGAGTGGCCGAAATGACGGCGGTCGTCTTTCGACCATGGGTTTTATCCCGTTCAGGTTCCCAATCAGATAGAGTGACAGAGCTCAGAAGTTTTTTCCTTTTTCCTCACAGAACGTCGGAAGGGCATGCCGGTGGACGAATGGAATCTTTTTCTGCTGTTGGCTATTCTGTTCTTTCGTTTTCTTCCAGACCTGTTACAACCGATTCTCTCAACCAGACAAAACAACTGATCAGAAAGTATTCGACATGGAAAGAGAAAAGTGCTTCGCTCAGTGCTTTACGGAGGTGGAGCCGTACCTGAAAGAAGTAAAGGAAAGAGTACACAGGCGCATTGATGAGTCTTCGCCTTGAAGAAAGACGCCAGTGTAATGTGGTGCTCCTAGCCTTTGTCACGCCACATTTCTCCGCAGGGAAGGCTTTTGCCATTCTTTCGAAGCAAAAATGATCCCTAATCAAAACACCTGCAGGGGGAGCTTCGCTAGGACAGACTCCTGCTGGAAAGAGTGTGTGGTCGCGTCTTCCGGAGATTTCAGTTGTTGTCTTGCATTTGTTGCATCTGTATCCTTCACTCTATCTGTGGTTGTCTAAATTTGTCTGTGAATGCCCAGTTACGTACCTGTCTAGTCTACGTAGTACTTTTTTCTCTCTGTTCCTATCTGTCCGTCTACACCGATTCAGTCTTGCTAGCGCCGGGGTATCGTGTTCCTGAGGCGGAGCTGCTCAGGCTTTGTTAGTAGTGGGATGCCGAGAAAGCAGGGCACAAGTCAGTGCTGCACATACGGCAAGGAAGAAAAAGTTCGCTTTTCGTTGGAGTTACGCCCCAGAGCACGAGGGGAGAGTAGAGGAGGAAGCCTGGCTTTGAAGAAAGAGGGCGCAGTTAGTTGTGAACGAACCCAGCCCAGAGCTTTTCCTGAGTGGAGGATGGCTGTGTAGGGAGGCATTTATAATGAGAAAGTTCTTCTTTTGTCTCTTATCTTTTCTTGTATCAAGCCTTAGTGAAACTCCTAACAAAGAGAGTCGCACGCGTGGAACCGACAGCTAAGGACGCAGGCGAGGCGATGAGGGGGTGACCCGGAGGAGGTGCGTGTCAGTGGTTTTCCGAGACGAGTGTTCTTCTGTACGGTGTCTTTGATTTTCCTTCCCCAGAAGCGTTCTATTTGGGGATTTCTTTGTGTATAGGTCTCTATCAGGAACAGTTTCTTGTCCTTTTTGTTGTGAGAGAAGAGAGTGACAGTCTCCCGACTTCGTTTTGTTTCGTCTGTGACCCTGCCTTTCACGTCCACCTATCTCTCTCGAGTTTGTCCTTTTGTTCTCTTTTGCTCGTGTCATCACCGTTTACGAGAAGCCGCTGTAGGAGCGGCAGAATACCTGTTCTCAGTGCCACGCACAGAATAGACACTCGAGGGTCTGCCAGGACGCCCTCATCGCACAAGAGATGCCTAGTTGGACGGTTGAAACCCCTCACCGTAGATGAAATATGTCTTTTGATGCGGTTTCATGTGACCGTCTTTGTAGCAGATGAGGTAGTGAATCAGGAATCGGCTCATCGCTACATTGCTAGGTAAGGAAAGAGAGGGGCTGGTTTCTCTGAAAGAAAACCAGACCTGCTCAAACGAGGAGTATTACAGCAGTAGGTATGCCGTACACTCGAGTGTGTCCAGCTAGCACAGGGCTAAGGCCTTACTTCGTGTCTAGGACGTTCCTGCCCATTGCCTTCCGAGTCCAAGTTGAAGTTTTGAAAAGAAAAAAAATTTAAAGGTTACCCTTCGGAAGCGACAAAGGCGCGGCATCCTTCTCCCTGTTTATGCAGAGATTAGGGGCCGCCAAAGCTACGTTGTGATTCGGTTCTTGAGGTTTTTAGAAGGCTCTTACNNGTAAGAGCCTTCTAAAAACCTCAGGAGCGCAGGATGCTTTCGTTTCGACAGTCTTGATCAATCCCTCCTATCTTTGATCTCTTGGAAAAGCGTCGAGTCCGGACTTCATTGCAGGGGGCTTGCGGCAGCATAGTGTCCCCAGAGAGGAAGCGACGATTGTCACACTACAAGAGAGGGCGCGTCCTTAGAAGTCTTCCGAGTTTCAAGGCTAAAACACATGAGCGCGGCAACCATCTGAACAAGAAGAAACAACCGCAGAGCATTCGACTGTTTAGAAATTATGGCTCAGGCATGACTAAGTAGGATTCGAGAGCACCACGTAACCTCCGAGGTGGTACACATAGACCGGTCGTTGATAGAAGATAGAGACCGGTGTTTACTTTGTACAACGAACAGACTGAAGACTTGAACCTACCCGCACACGCTCAGATCAGGTTGATCTCAAGCAACCTACACAAGTCCTCATAGTTTTCTACGTTGCTGCAAAGCCTACTTATACACGTCGAGACTGACTTTCTGCTACGGCAGGCCGATAGTTCCACGAGCAGAGTGGAACCTGTGTAAGTCGATTAAGAACGTTTACCCTTCTCAGCTATTAGTGGGTCCGATAGGCCGAAGACGTCACCGAGGAAGTAGGCTGATATGGGTCGTGAACCCGCGCTGACCAGCCTAGTTAAAGAGATCAGGAGTGCTGAAGAGTTCGTATGGACACTCCATCCTCCCTGTTGGTAAGGAAACTAATCGCCCATTCTTTGCTCCTAACTACGGTGAGATTACAGTGTCAAAGATCAGCGGAGACACTCAAAGGAGCCGAAGACAAAGAGACGGGGGAGGGAGTCACAGCGAGACATTACTAGGTCCGTAATAAGATCTAAGACAGAGTATTACAGGTTGGATAATAGTTGCCTGCCAGACAATACAAGTACTTAGTCTCTCTTCAAATACCAGGACGTACATAGTGCAGCTATCGTAATCCTCACGGATGAGAAATAGACACTAAACAGAGAGGTTTCATCGAGAGGTCATCGTGAGCCCGGATGCTCAGGGCGATCTCGGGTCTGAGCCCGTCCAGGAAGGTCTCTATCTTCTCGGACTCCGGGAGGTCCGGGTAGTCGGCCAGGGCCTGGTTGAATTCCCATAGATAGTCCTGGACCCCCCGGTTATCTTTTCTGACGCCTGAACGGAGGTGTCTGTCCTGTCTAGAGTAGTAGGTGGTGTCAGAGAGTAGAGTAATGGTCCCCAGTGACAACAAGTGAACAGATATCTACACTTCATATGGGTACTTGTCAATAGAGCAAGTTGGTACAATAAGGTTAGCTGGTTACTTATTCTTACCACCATCAAAGAACAGAGAGAAAAGAGGAAGATAAACTGGACATCGGCACCCCAGCCGTAGATAAGAATGATGAGGGCATTCAAAGGAAGTCGGAAGAGATTCATAACCGTCGCTCGCTTATCATCCGGTATCATCTTGACCCGTAGCAATGCCATGCATGGATAATACGCTCCACATACGGCCTGAATGCACACACACGTCATTCTCAGGTACCTCACCGAGAAATACACCAAGCATCCTACGCCTGTATATTCATATGTATGTATACATATATCTACATACAAAGCTATGTCCTTACATATATATATATGCAATTCTATGTCTGGTCGTATATCAGGCGTAATCTCGCTTTGTTCCTTCGTATCTCCTGAGACAGAATGATGCTTGGTTAAGACCTCCTCACTGAGGTGGAACGCAAATAGAGGGAATGTGACGGTTGTCGCCTGTATCTTCCCATCCACGAATCTACCTTAAAGATTCTCCCTACATGCACAGGTTATATTCCCCTCCCCCTCCCGTTCGATATCAATCTGTATGTCCAGATACTTATATATATGTGTACACGCGTATCATTCATCCATCTACACAGGTGCACTGTACGGCACTTATCGCTATACGTGGTTGCTGTCGAGACTTGTAATAAAGAGAGATTCACCGGCCTCTGTATACAACGCAACTGAGAGAAAACATGAAACATACGAGCTCTCTGATGTACACCTCAAAAGGGAGTATCAGAAGGACAGCTTTTGCCTGTACATAAAAGACTTCGCCTCCTCTAGATCATTCTTTACATTACCGGTGATGAACAAGCCTTCATTTGCTCTGTGTGTTTGACGCTGACAGAATGTATTAAAGATTAGGTACAGTTACATTCATATCCACACATAAATGCGTATACACATATTTGTATGTATATATGTATGTATCTACTCTGCTCCGATTACAGTAGATTGGGGAGCCGTCGTCTACTCTCACCTTCGCCCTTTGCTATCTTGTTCATCTTGTCCCACGAAATGCCCTTTCTTCTCTGCGCATCTCAAGACTGCCTGCGCGTGCCCCTACATGCATGCATGTGTAGAGAAGAGAGGGGCATGCGTCTCATATCCTAATCTACGCATATCTATAGATATCTTGATATATATCTTTGTGAGGTTATACATACAATGAGGTGCACGGGTCATAGGGGGAGGTGAGAGAATGAGGAGGTCTTAGGCTGGAGAAAGATAGATAGACAGATGTATGGAGTTTATTCTTTTTTACCTCGAAGAGACAGAATGAGAGAAAGCGAGGTGTATGGAGCGTTGCAGTAGAAGGAATAAATAGCGCTATGGATCCTAAGAGAAGAAAATCCCTAAGAACTTTAAAGTCTTCTCTCTTTAGTCGATGAATTGCCTGCGGAAAGGAAGAAAGAAGAAGAAACAGACGCACTTCACCCTCCATGTATCTCTGATTTATCTGTCTCTGCTATCATGAAATATGAGAAGACAGCCGACACGTAGATGTCTTGAATTAGCAGAGATTGCACTTGTATGAACAGAAGAGGGGGGGGGCTTGGGTCTTCTCCATATCTCAACAAAGATAAGGAGCTCACGTGCTCATACTGTCTGTACGATTGGCAAAGACAGAGATTCGTATCGACAGCTAGATCTCTTTCCTATCTTTCTTCTATACATACCTTTTTCGGTCTCTCTCAATGAAGAGAAAGAAGAAGACTAACATAACTTCTCTATTGCTTCTGAGGACCAGAAAAAAAGCTGGATTTCCAGAAACCTCATTTTCCTCTTTCTTTTCGTCCTCCCTCGTCAACTAGAAGGATAGAGGGACATATATAATTCTTGCAAGCTTCATACCTACTTGACTTCTGTTGATAGACTCCTCACTGATCTGTTTCATAGAGGCGTCGTCGGGATGATCTTTCTATCTGTCTTTCTATCGACAAACCGCCATGATAGCCCGGGGGAATTAGCTCGCGTTGTATGCTCTGTATCTTACCAGATGAAAGACTTCACTCCCTAGAACAACTGCTGCCATAAAACATGCGAAGATAAGGCCGTGATCCATCCGTGAGTCTAGGGCTGGAGTCCATAGAATAAAGAAGATGGACATAGGAACTTCAAAGAAGATCTGAATGAGGCCACATTGTTGTGCTGGTTTATCATAGAAAATGAAGATCACACTTGTTTTCAGGTGGATATACACCTCGGTACATGTAGCTATGAAGCCTGTCCATCTAGAGTCCCTGAAGCATGAAGAAATGGGATGATGGCGAGATTCCGTCGGGGGGGCAGGTGTCTCTTTGTTTGTCTCATTCTTTCGATGATGAAGAGATGTAAGATGGAAAGATAGCGAACCCCGAATAGAACGACTTGGAGTTGCCATGGATCCTTCATACACACAAGATTCTCTTCTTGTTTCTTCTTCTTCTTCTTCTCTTCTACATCTCGCCTCGAGTTGTGTTACTACATCTACCTTCACCACCTTTCCTTCATCGCTACCATTCACCCCCCTCTCCTTCTCTCCCTTCCTCTCCTCGAGACCTTCTTCTCTTCTTTCTCCTGTGGAGTCCCTCCTCAATCCTATTGAACATCCACCTTCTGCTTTTGCTTTCTTCTCTTCTTCAGTAGATCTCATAGTCACTCCCATCCACTTCTTCTTTCCTTCGCCTTTTCCTTCTTTTTCTCTATCCTCATTCTCATTCTTTTTGTCGCTTTCTTCTTCTTCTTCTCCTCCTCCTCCTCCGCGTCGCTCTTCTTGACTGATCGTTTCTGGTACTCCACTAATAATGTCGAGCCTCCTCTCATTACTCTCTCTGTCTGTTGTCGATATACAGACATGTGAAGAAGATACATTATCATCATCCTTCTTCTTCTCCTCCTCCTCCTCTCTCTTATTCTCCCCGCTCCCTCTTGTTTGTTGAGGAGATTTTCTTGAGAGAAGAAAGAGAGAGAGAGAAGACAGAGCTGCTAAGATAGCCGCCGCGTCAAAGCAAACAGCCTCAGTGAAATACTTGGCAAGAAAAGATGCGAAGAATCCTGAGAAACAAGCGAGTAATCCATTTGAGAAGACGTACGTCGAGAGCGTATCATGTAACCATTGATCAGGGAAATGATGCTGTTTGAAGACCTCTATCATATAGACTTCATATATCGTCTCTAAGATACTTAGACCCATTCCTCCTAAAAGCCGTCCTAGGAGAAGAAGAGAAAAGATAGAAGGAGAATAGCGTGTCAGGAGACATGAGGCTATACATAAGAAACAATACAGAAAGCAAACATTTCTCCTTCCTAACACATCAGCTATACTCCCGAGAAGACACCCGAAGAGACCATTCGAGGCGTATTCCACAAAGAAGAGTAAACCGACTTCATGAAGAGAAAGATGACAAGTAGAAGAATAGAAAGAATACATGAAAGGCCCTTGGATCCACTCTGATGCTTGAGCGAGAAGATACACAATCAGATAAGAGCGCTGGAACTGCGCATAAGTTGCGGCGTCGTCATGTGATACTTCAGAGAGAGAAGAAGAGGGAGACTTTAAGAATGACGAACGGGGCTGAAGAGATGAAGATGAGGGATGGGGGGGGTGTGTAGGCGAGAGAGAAAGGTATGAGGGGGAATTTGAAGAAGAACATGAAGTGGTAATATCATGATGAGAAGAGACAGAGATGATGGAGGAAGGGTAAGAAGAAGTCAAGGGAGGGGGGGGAGAAGAAGAAGGACAAACGGTAGGACAGAAAGAAGAAGAGACTTCCTTGGCTGGAGATACATTAGAGAGAGGAGAGGGACCGTCCTTCGTGGCAGGAATACCGGAGGGAGAAGACAGGGATAAGGAAGATGCTGTTGCAGTCCTCAGTGAATGAGTGCGGTCATGAGGAAAAACAGAGGGAGAATCAGAATTTGTGAAGGGAGGTGGAGGTGAAAGAAGAGAAGAAGAAGTGCATAAAGATTCAGGAGAAGAAGGAGAGGAGGTGGAAGAGGAGCGGACACCGGACCAGCAACGTAGGTAAACAAGTATACCGATGAGGATGCTCAAGGCGATGAAGACAAGAATGCACCACACGGGGTCTACCATTCTTGTGAAAGGAGAAGAACGACATCAGAAGCATGTTCATAGAAAGAAAGAGAAGAAAGGAGAAGCACTAGTCGAGATTCTAAGGAAAGAAAAGAAAACTGGGGAATAGAACAGCACCTCTCTAGACGTACTACGTAGTCTCCGTCTGTTTGAGGTGTACGTACACCCGACCCCTGGTGTTCGTCCATCAGCAGCCGGGTCACCTTTCTCTCTTGGGACATCCAAGAAAGATGAAGGTAGAACGACGGCGGGCCACGTTTTCTTTCTTTCAGTTCCGAGTATATCCAATTCCATGTGAGACACAGCTTGCTCTGTACTCTAAACTTCTCCCGGGGCTCTGTGTTGCATGTATGTGGTGTCTCCTCTCCCTCGGCGAGGGGAGAGACAGACACGGTTAAACTGTCTTGGGAGAATCGATTCTCAACCAGGAAGTGGGGGGCTTTGTAAGATTGCTGAGAGGCTGCCATGGAAAAGTTTCTGAACTTTTTTGAGCTCTGCTTCAACTTTGTTTCAACTACACTGCTGGTCGCTAGCTCACTCGCCACCTTCTTCGCTGAATGTTCCCCGATCTTTCTTACGGCAAGAAGACAAAGCTCTACATCTCCATTGAGAAGAACAGAGATGAGAGAGACTTCTTCCCGGAGGACAGAACCGTCAGAGGGCGTATTGTAGATGATGGCTCTAGAAAGGAGCAAGGGAAGAGAGGGGGTGATGAAGGTGTGCTGGAAGTGAGAAGGAGCCGATCAATAGTTTCCGCCCGAAATCCAGCCAGCTCGCCACATGCATCTTGATACTCTCTCTTTCTTCTACTGCCAGTTGGAAAGAGCAGCGCTTCACACTTCTTTATAGAAAGTCAACATGGCAAGACAAAAGCAGGAAACGAATTCTCTGATGGAAGAGGGACTGTGCGCCTTGGTGACCCTGTTCTCTCTCAAACCCTCTCTCTTACTACTCTACCTGTCTGTTTATTTTGATATCTACTACGCAAAGGCTAAGCGTCAATTTCAGTATACTTCCGTTCCCGTCCGCTCGGTCTCATGGTCGAGACAAGTTCCTGCTGCAGACTGAACTTCTCTATACGTATCTACATGCGAGGTACGAGGTTCTTGACAGATAGACGCATGCATCCCCCAAACGAATAGAGATGTCGGTCTAACCAATGTATGCAAGAAGATGATACACGTGTATTCTTTCTCTCTACCTCAGACACACAAATAGTTCAGAAGAAAAACTGTAGAGCCAGACACTACACCGGGGACACAGCTAGACTATCTGCTTTAGCTAGAACTTCCTTGCAAAGTGACAAAGATAGAAACAGTGAAGACAACCGAGAGAGAAACCTAACACCATAGATGTATAGAGACCTCGAAAGCAGGCTGTCAGTGGAGGGACGATGTGAGAGACCTGCTCGTTAGTCCATGGAAACCTCTTTCAGTTTACTTTCTAAGAAAGAGTTGAGTTTTCGTCTTCCCGTTAAGATGATATACAAAGCTAGTGGGTACCAAGTAGGAAGGAAGGTTGTGCCTAAGATTGCTGGAAAGGGTCCTGAGAGAAGGAGCATAGATCACACGGTAATACTGATAAGAAGAGTCCTATCATAGGATTAGACGGCTAAATACAGGTATAAAAGATAGACATAGATCTTTCCGAGTATTTGGATAGCTGTTGAGGAGGTACGACGACTTCAAACCGCTACACATAGGTCAATGTGTAGAAGCACTCAGTTACATAGTGGAGTTTCAGTAGTCAAGACGTACATACATCTACTGTAAAGCTGACGGCTCCACGCAGGTAGGGAGAGCATTTCTCCTCTGTGAACATCCCCAATTCGTATCTCCTCGAAAGTTTTGCCATGCTGAGACTCTCTGTCTTACAGTGTTAGAAGAGCGGAGAAGTCCCGTGATTGCGAAGGGGGGAAAGAAGGGAGACAGGAACGCAGACTTCTTCCATCTTTTGTTCGACTCCATAGTATCGTTTATTCTCAGTGATCTTTAATTAGGAAGCATGCCACTTATGTGTGAATCTGGATGTCTGTAAGGAACTGTTGAAACTAAGCTGTGTGCCTCTCGCTACTACTAGTACAAGGGGTGCTACTACAGCAGTCAGCTCTTCCCTCCTCTCAGAGATCATCTGATAGCTTGAACGACGTCTCGATTCTCCATGCATAGTGTGCTTGCGTACTACAGCGGCTACGACTATTAGTCTGCACCTAATCATCATGGTCACCATGTATAGCACCCTCTTCCTTGTGAATATTGTCGGTGTATCAGTTGAAATAGTAAAGCATCAAATGTAAAAGGAATCTAGTCGCTATTTGGTTATCAAGCCAACTGGAGATGTGACTCTCCGCTCCACTTCCTAGTCCTAAAGGGGTAATAAACCAACCAGCAAGAGCTTCAGGTGTACGTACACCCGGTTTTAGTGATTCAAGCCATAGCTAAAATCATCTATAGACCGCCGAATCCCGATCGGGCAGCCTATGTAGACCGAGTCTGTGGTCTATACTTAATAGTCAACCCTACGCCGTACTGCCCAAGACTATTAGTACGTATGAATATACACATACACACATCGGATGCTGATATGTATATGTATATAAATATATGTATGTATCAGTATCCGATATGATCTACATTGATTAGAATCGACTCATGTAGAAATCGAGTCTTCCATGAAGACTACACATACAAGTATCTTTATAAAGAGGACATCTCTATGTGGTTCTCGAAAAAGATCCATCCAGACTAGATAGATGATGATACGCATGCAGAGAAGATGAGTAAGTAAATACACCAAAGATGAAATGCAAGGAACACCTCTCTCTCTCTCTCTCCCGTCTTCATCCTACCGAGCCAGACAGACAGACAGAGAAAGAGAGGGCGAAAGCACCAGCAAAAAGTCGTAGAGGGACGTGTAGATAAAGACTTAAGTCTTCATAGAGAATCTTTAGGAAAAAAAATCTATGATAGACCACCCCGCGACAGAGATGGAGACCATAGACCCATATGAGATAGGGAAGAGAGAGAGTGAAATCATAACGAAGTGCCTCCAGCCCTCTTAGAATAGATAGATAGATAGACAGATGGATCGAGAGAGACATCGCTTTCTTTCTTGCGAGAGGAGCGAAGACACAGCCTCTGACCTCTGGTACTCCGATACACTCCTATCCCGACCACTAGGAGAGAGAGCATCGATGCGAGGAAAGAGAGTGAGGTGTATGGGGAGTTAGAACGAGAGAGAGAAGGAGAGAGATGTATCTAGAAGAGTTTTGAGTAGAAAAGAAATATGCCAAGATGAAAAAGACCTCTTCCTATCATGATCTATGAAAGTGCTCCAAGAAAAGAGAAACCCCCCCAAAACTCGGGGTGTATAGACACCACCTACGTTCAAATATCACACATACAGAGAGACAGGGACAGCTCTTGAAAACAATCTCTTTCTCTCTTTATTTCATTCATTCAGTTTTCTTTCTTTCGTCGTTATCTCTCTCTCCTTCTCTTCCAGGAAACACGCATGACGCCCTTTCAGTTGTTTGTCATGCCTTGATCACACACTGACCTTTGCACCTCTTCTTTTCTTTTTTCTCTTTCGTTCTCTCGGGGAAGCAAGTGAAAAGTTTCTTTGTCTCATTCCTTGAACAGAAAGATCTTTCTTCTTGGTCTCTCCCCGATGAAAAGCGAGAGGTAATGCTCTGTATCTTTCTCGGTATCTATACGAAACTGAGAGAAAAGTTGGGATCTATACTGTCTTCTACTCCTCGACAAATCGTCTTCCTTCTCGACTCAAAGAAGGCGATGGAACTCTTGACATATAGATGAGACTTCGCCTCCCCTTACACCCCAGCCAACAAACAATGGAGTGTACACACACCTCATGACAATCTACACACACCACCCGTCACCAATTCACTCTTCTCCTTTCTTCTTTCCTTCCCCCCCCTCTTTCCTTCATTCTCTCTCTTTCTATCCTCTCTTTTCCCCCCCTAGATACAAGCATCTCCACGGTTCATGATATTCAACATAACTGAACAGAAAGAAATCCTTCACTTTCTTTTTCTCTTTCTTTAGCGACGACCTTAGGGGGACCGATGAGAAGGCTTCGTTATCCTTGTAGAAAATTCCCCTCCCTAAGTATGCATGCACGTATATACAGGTGGCGATGTTAATGGCGTACAGATGCACACCTACAATATGCCTTGAATGAAGAAAGCAAGACCGAAGGCAAGGATGAAGGAAGTCCATCTTTTTCTTTCACATGATAGGAATCGAAACCTAACTAGACTAATGTGTATCTTCTTCTTCTGATAGACATCTCCAGAGAGTTCCCCAGCAAAGAAGACTGACCAAAGAAACAGAGACATCATACATGAATGGACGAGGAACAACTCCAAGAACGAGAGAGACAGACTGCGAGACAGATAGAGAGGGAGAAAAAGACACGATAGACAATCGATCCCCCATCTCTATCGTTACCACCAGAAATAGATAGATGTAGGTCGATCCAGATAGGTCTCTACGATAACTCCTCTATATTTCTTTCTTTCTTTCTTTTTTCTAAGCACGTAATAGAGGGCTGATATACTGTTGAAAGGCCGTCTCCTCCAGTCTCACCATGACAATCGGCTTCCCCATATACTTTCTTCCCGTCATCGATCCAACGCATGCATCGACCTCTGCAGGGGTCCCATACTCGAGGATGATATCACACAATTCATAGGGAGTTGACGCTTTATTCTGAGGTGTGATCACCACAGCATTCACAATCTTGCCTGCTTTCTCCAAGCCTTCCTTCACATCTTCAAGGAGATCTCGATAATCTTCTTCTCCTTCCATCGATGCAGGATCACAGATCTGTAGCACACGTAGGTAACGTGTCGAACCTGAAGGAGAAAGACAGACAAGAAAGAAGAGAGAAAGAAAACAACAGTTAGAGAGAGTGATTGATAAGAGACCCTGTCTACAATAATCCTACCGAACTGCCGGGGGTTTGACATCTGTATGTTCTACTGAGACAAAAAGAGATACACTTCGTCTCAGAGACGGCCTGCAGTAGACATGTATAACATAGGCATATGAATATGTATACATACGTAAATCGGTGAAGAGTGCTTTTCTGTTTGTTTAACTATGAATGAAGACAGGGGGTGGATGGTGATCCATGAAGATCTATAGGAGCCCATCTACACACACCCGCTGTCTTCGTCCATAGTTAATGAACAGACAGAAAACCACTCGTCAATCCTAGCCCGATCTACCTCTCTCTCTATCTCTATCCCTGTTAGACAGATAAGCAAGATCGAATAGAAAAGAAAGGGAGAAAACGATTGAGGTGATAGCATTCTCAGTCTGTTCTTCTGCTTACCCCTCGCCTCTATTCTCACGTGCTCTTCTGGGGACCGTTAGATATCAGGAATTCAGCTACAGATCTTTCTCTTTCTTTCTTTCCTTCTTTTTCTTTCTACGCGCACCAGATATGCTGAGAGACTCGTTTCAACACACGCAAGGTCCCTCCTCTACCTCTCTACCTATACCTCCGACTACTACCCCACACAGTGAAATCGGCTACAACAGAAACATACATAGATACATCTCTCTTCTCTCTCTCTACACATCTCTCTTCCTCTCTGTTTCTTTCTTTCTCTCTCTTTCTTTCAGAAGAGATGTATCTACTTTTCATCTTCCCTTCATTCTTTGTGTCTCTCTTCTGCTGATAGAGATCCCCGAGCCTTATAAGTTGGCTGCATAACGACAAGACTCATGCCGACCAGCCCTATTCACCGTCCTCCAAACAACTCATAAGAAGAACAAGTAAGTCTCTTCCTCTTCTTCTTCTCCTCCCCCTTCTTCTTCCCATGTCGTTTTGCTTACCAGGAGGAGGTCCCATGGGCGCAGCGAGTTGGCCTATGAGGAGAGCCGCGGCTTGTTGACCCATCATACTCATCGCTTGCGTTTGTACAGAAGAAGTGGTAGAATAGTCATTGGGTCTGGAGACCTTCAAGGGAATTCCCATACAGAGCATTCCATCCATCGTTAAAGCTCTTTCGGTTTCTTCTACCGTCGCGAATTCGACAAAGCCGTAGTTGCCTTTATCTTTGGCAAACCAGACATATAAGACAGGATTCGAGTTGGGATCGATACAGAAGCCTCGATTCCTCATTTCATTCCATACAATCTCTTGGAAAGCACTCTCTGTTAGTCCCATATGTAAAGGTAGATTCCCGAAATACAATCTCCTCAGTTTACGTGTGCTATTCATGAGGGCTGCATCTGTCCCTCCTGCTGCGTTCACTGCCCCTGTCTTAGCGACCCACTGGAATCCGTCCCAGAAGAGACGTATAGGCTCATGCCCTTCACTATCGGCGAGCTTTTGAAAGCCTCCTGCACGGCGAATACATTCCGCTTGGGTTCTTCTTCTACGACGTTCACGAGAACGGGATTTCTCATGGCTCGTCGAGATATCACGATTGCGACGGCGATAATGCTGTTGACTGCCTCGCTCCCCTCCTCCTCCTCCTCCTCGATTGCTATTGTTTGCATGACGATCACGGGAACGACTACGGCTACGGCCTCGACCTCCCCCTCGATCTCCACCCCCACCCCCTCTGTCTCCTCCTCTATGATGATAGTGGTGATGTGAGGGCGGAGGCCCTCCTCCACTACGTGAATACCCCCCACCATCTCGATACCCCCCGTCTCTTCCACGGCGATCACCTCGCCAGTCTCCTCCTCCCCCTCGATTGCCCCCGCCATATCGATGATGAGGATGATCTCCATTAGGAGGAGGAGGGGGGGGATAGTTCCCGCCGCCACCCCCTCCCCCTCCTCCTCGCGAGTAATGACCTCGATCTTCTTCGATTCCCATCGTCTTTAGAGAGATAGAAAGAAAGAAAAAGAGGAGAGAGGAAGAAAGAAAAAGAGGAGACAGAGAAAGGAAGGATCTGGTCAGGGAGAAGGTCGATATGGACAACGGAGGGAAAGAAGAGACGGAGGTGAGAGGAAAGAGAAGGCAAACAGGAAGAAAAGGGTGAGAAGGCCGAGGAGACAGAAGAAGAGAGGAACGAAAAGAGAAAGAGGATGAAAGAGAAGATGATTGAAGAGGAGTGTCAACGGAAAAGAAGCGGAAAGAGAGTCCGCAAAAGAATGATAGGGGGAATGAAGAGAGATAGATGATGCTGCGGATTTCCACACAGGGCCCAACAGAAACGTTTTAGGGGAGCAAGAGAGGGAAGAATGGATACAGAGGAGAATGGGTTAGAGAAAGCGCTAAAGACTAGATAGATACGTGAATGAAAGAAGTATAAGAGAGGTAAGCTGTAGAGACAATGCCGCTAGACAAAGAGAGCCAATGAGAAAAAGGAGACAACGGAGAATGAAGAATGAAGAGATAGAGGGGGGGCCAAAGAGAGAAAGGTTAAGGAGAAAGAAAGAAGAAATCGAAATGGGGAGAGTGACGATGTACGAGGCAACAGACAGCTACTGCTGTATTGGATGGTGAGGCGCAGAAGACAAGGAAAAAGATGACGTCAAGATGAAGAGACAGACCTCCCCAGGGAGTTACGGAGAGCTACTACTGCAAACAAGCAGAGAAAGAGAAATGAAGGCAGTGAGAGGTGCCCTTAGGGACAGGGTAGAAGGACCAATAGAAAACCAGGGAAGAAAAGACTGGAGAACAAAGAAGAGCTGACGAGACGAGAGAATCGAACTCTCGTCAGTCGGTGTAGCGGGGAAGAACGCGAGGTGTGTGGTGTATGTACACCCGAAGTGGACCGCCGAAATCGAGGAATCAGTCACTCGGGTGTAGATTCCCCTGAAGAATGAGAAGAAGCTGAAGAGACCAAAAGACTTGTTCTTCTGTTAATGGATTGGAAAAGAACACGCAGAGAAGATAGGAAAAAGGCCCGCTTGCGAAAACTCGAAAAGAAGAACTCATCGCTCGTTCCACATGACGATGTATCAGAGACAGAATTCCAGATTCTTCTTCTTCTTTTTCTTTCTCAGGAAAGAAACAACTGCCTCAACTTCAGCTCAAAAGAAATGAGTGACGAAGAAGGGTTCCGTCTGTCTTTTCCTAGATCAGTTTTGCCCCTTGCCTTCTTTCTATGAAGAGTAGAAAAGAGAAATCTCCTCTAAATCTCGCAGAGGCGGGTTGAAGTTGCGCTGTGAATTGTTACATGTCATTTGTCCATCTGATCGAACTCCCTTCTTTCTCTTTCCGTCTATCCCGCACCCTGACGAGAATCTTTCCTTTCCCAGACACACCCGTCGTCTCTCCTCCTGCTGAAGAAGATGGATGGAGGTTTCAAGTGATGCAAGAATTGGCAAGAGAAAGAAGAAGAAGCGTG